>NW_028296635.1:1562500-1585000 GCF_055471065.1 Atractosteus spatula | reverse complement strand
TAACTTTATTGTAGTGTCTTAGAAACTAATATGTCTTCAAAAATGTTTTTTTATCACTCCTAGGAGTGAAAACTGTTGTTATATGATGTTTTTTTTTTTCAAATTTTAAATGATCATTTTTCATGGAGCTTTGAAGGGGATGGATTCGGCCTCCTTTAGCCAGGCCAGAGCTCCAGGAGCCTGGGTAGGATTCTAGCTTTCTCCCCTTGCAGGCACCTGGCACTGAAGACATAATTTTTTTCTTAAAATCTTTTTTTTTGTGTTCCTTGTTGTTCCAAACTTAATTCTAATCACTTCTAATTAGAGATTATTTTAAAAATAGTGAAATAAATGACTAATTTCACTAAAAATAATGTAATATAACTGATGTTTTTAACTTCATTGTAGTGTTTTAGAAACTACTATGTCTTCAAAAATGGTTATTTTTCACTCCTAGGAATGAAAGCTGTTGTTATATGATGTTTATTTTCAAATTTTGAAAAATCAAAGGATTCTAGCTTCCTCCCCTTACAGGCATAGGACACAGAGAACCTCATGGTTTTCCTAAAAATCTTTTTTTATGTTCCCTGGTGTTCCAAACTTAGTTTAAATCAATTTTAATTTGTTATTATGTTAAAAACAGGGTAATAAATTCCTAATTGGACTATAAATAATGTCATATTGTCTGCTATAAAACTGATGTTTTCAACTCTATTGTAGAGATTCTAGAATCAACTAATAGAGAATTGAAATAAAAAAGGGCATAAGAAGACATTACCAACAACGACCACAAGACGGAGATATTGTCCAGACATTACCAACAACGACCACAAGATGGAGATCTTGTCCAAAGAGGCAAGAAGGGCAAAGCCGCGATAAGGTAAAATCATTTTTTGAAAGAGATTGCTGTCAGAATGCACATCCGTATCCCAAACAGAATCTCTAGAAAAATATGATCATTTGTGAAAAAGGCAAACGAGTGTCTGCTACAATATGATTGCTACATATCTGCATTTGTTGTTTTTTAAGGAGTAAGAGTGCAGGGGGTTTAAACCTGCAATCCAGTGTAGTGAAGTATTTCACAACACTACCTCTAGCACCTCTGGAAATAAATCCTCATAATAATTTTTGCCCTGGGCATGTACCAAAAAATCAGTGAGCATATATATATATCACTGTGTTGAAGCTAGAGACACAGAATAACTGCAAACACAGTGTTCCTGCACTTCAAACTGTTCCTTGAAGGGCTCTCAAACCCCGAATTTCAGATGCCTAGCTGTATCGCTGATGTGTTGCACCTCAGAATCACTTTTAAACCTTACCTCTGGTATCTTTAATCCCTATTGCTCAACGCATGGTAAAAGTATTGCATACATGTGTCTGAAAATGAGCAATGGGCCCCTGAGAGACTCATTTGCCTGTTTCACAAATGATCGTATTTTAATAGAGATTCTGTTTGGGATTCAGATGTGCATTCGGACAGCAATCCCTTTCAAGAAATGATACGTTCTGGATGAGGTCAAAGGTGCTGGAACACTGTATTTCGGATGCGAATGTGTGTCTCCTGCTTCAACGCAGTGGCATATATAGATGTGCTCCTGTAATGTCTTGGTACATGCCCAGGGCAGTAAGCAGTCTGAGGATATATTTCCAGACGGCATAGAGCAGTGAAGCAGTGAAGTAGTGCAACACACTGGATCATTATATTATTAGAATCTATTTGTTTAACATGCACGGGTCTGTCTCAATGGATGCAGTGCTCCTGAAAGGGCTCTCAAACCCTGCATTTCAGATGATTAGCTGTATCCCTCACATGTGGCACCTCAGAATGACTTCTACTTTATTCTGCTTAAATTATTACATTATACATAATTTGAGTTCATTTTTAAAAGTAAAAGGTAATGAAAGGAATGAAAGATATGTAGCAATCACATTGTAACAGGGGTGACAGTGACTTTTTGCTTGTACTAAGCATTAGTACCTAAGTCCACTAATGGACTTCTGGTACCTTTAGGGTACAGTGTTCCCTGAAGGGCTCTCAAACCCCGCATTTCAGATGCATAGCTGTATCGCTGATGTGTTGCACCTCAGAATCACTTTTAAACCTTACCTCTGGTATCTTTAATCCCTATTGCTCAACACATGGTGAAAGTATCGCATACATGTGTCTGAAAATGAGCAATGGGCCCCTGAGAGACTCATTTGCCTGTTTCACAAATGATCACATTTGACTAGAGATTCTGTTTGGGATTCAGTTGTGCATTCTGACAGCAATCCCTTTCAAAAAACGATACATTCTGGATGAGTTCAAAGTTGCAGGAACACTGTATTTAGGATGTCTTTGCAGATATTCTGTGTCTCTAGCTTCAACACAGTGATATATATATATGCTCACTGATTTTTTGGTACATGCCCAAGTCAATAATCATTATGAGGATTTATTTCCAGATGTGCTAGAGGTAGTGTTGTGAAATACTTCATCACACTGGATTGCAGGTTTAAACCCCCTGCACTCTTACTCCTTAAAAACCAACAAATGCAGATATGTAGCAATCACATTGTAACAGGGGTGACAGTGACTTAATGCTTGTACTAAGCATTAGTACCAAAGTCCACTAGTGGACTTCTGGTACCTTTAGGGTACGGTGTTCCTTGAAGGGCTCTCAAACCCCGCATTTCAGATGCCTAGCTGTATCGCTGATGTGTTGCACCTCAGAATCACTTTTAAACCTTACATCTGGTATCTTTAATCCCTATTGCTCAACACATGGTGAAAGTATCGCATACATGTGTCTGAAAATGAGCAATGGGCCCCTGAGAGACTCATTTGCCTGTTTCACAAATGATCACATTTGACTAGAGATTCTGTTTGGGATTCAGTTGTGCATTCTGACAGCAATCCCTTTCAAAAAACGATACATTCTGGATGAGTTCAAAGGTGCAGGAACACTGTATTTAGGATGTCTTTGCAGATATTCTGTGTCTCTAGCTTCAACACAGTGATATATATATATATGCTCACTGATTTTTTGGTACATGCCAAGGGCAATAATCATTATGAGGATTTATTTCCAGATGTGCTAGAGGTAGTGTTGTGAAATACTTCAACACACTGGATTGCGGGTTTAAACCCCCTGCACTCTTACTCGTTAAAAACCAACAAATGCAATTCACTACTAAAAATTACTGCATTTTCTCCTAGAAAGAGCTCTCAATTAATGAAATGCCCCATTGAACTGGCCCTGATTATACAATGCAAGGAGAAGTCTTCTAAGCCAATACTTGTAACCAGAAAGAGGCTGTATTTCAATTATACAATATACAAAACAATACCATTTAACACAAAGATATAGTCCACACCTCAGCATGCACATGATGAGATTCTTGATATTAGATTAGTAAAAACAATATCAATGCACTGAGAGACGCTTAAGAATAAAGATGCATCAGCCTGACTGCATATTAGTTTTAAAGGGTTATCAGCAAATGCATTTAAAAGAAAAAATGTAAAGTCTTACCTCTTGATCGTAGTGGTGATTCAATATCCAGGACCTTAGTCAAGTCTCAGAGTTACTGTACCTCCTGTCTCAATTACAGGTGAAAAGTGAAAGGTATATTGCACTCAGCAGAAAGTTACCCCGAGCAAAGATTCCACCCATCCCAGAAAACAGCACTCCCATTTGGCAAAGCAGTGGGTGGAGGAAGCCTTTGCTACCATTATCAAACACAGAAATCGTTATAATTTAATTTTAAAAACATGGCTAAGCATGGGTTTAAAGTATATTCAACGGTGCAGGTGCATTCAAAGAAATAGAGTTTCCCAAGCCCTCAGAAAGAATTACCATTTCTAAAGATGTCTAGTTTCAAGCATTAACATCCAAACTACCTGTCTTAGCTGGAACAGGGAGTTTGCTAAGCCACCTGAAAGAATTACCATATCCAAAGATGTCTAGTTTCAAGCATTACCATCCAAAGTACCTGTCTTAGCTGGGCCAGGTAGTTTGCCAAGCCATGTGAAAGAATTACCATTTCCAAAGAAGTCTGTTGTAAGCCAGGTTCAATCATGACCATCCAAAGTACCGGTCGTCCCTTTGGGCGAGAGGGTTTCCTGTGTGTCTAGGATGTGTTCTTCCCTTAAACTTGGCCCTGATTATACAATAAAGGATAAGTAACCAGAAAGAGGTGGTATTTCGATTTTACAGTACATAAAAAATACATACATTCCACAGTGTTACAATATCACATTCCTGATATTAGATTAATAAAAAATATCAAGGCACTGAGGCTAATTAATAAAGATGCTTTTGACTGACTGGACCTTGGAGCAAGGTGTGTAAATTACAACAGACATCTTTAGAAATGGTAAATCTTTCAGGTGGCTTGGCAAATTTACTGCCCCTCCTAAGACAGATACTTTGGATGTTAATGCTTGAAACTAGACATCACAACTGATCGTATTTTACTAGAGATTCTGTTTGGGATTCAGATGTGCATTCGGACAGCAATCCCTTTCAAGAAATGATACGTTCTGGATGAGGTCAAAGGTGCTGGAACACTGTATTTCGGATGCGAATGTGTGTCTGCATTTGTTGGTTTTTAAGGAGTAAGAGTGCAGGGGGTTTAAACCTGCAATCCAGTGTGATGAAGTATTTCACAACACTACCTCTAGCACATCTGGAAATAAATCCTCATAATGATTATTGCCCTGGGCATGTACCAAAAAATCAGTGAGCATATATATATATATATCACTGTGTTGAAGCTAGAGACACAGAATAACTGCAAACACATCATAAATACAGTGTTCCTGCAACTTTGAACTCATCCAGAATGTATCGTTTTTTGAAAGGGATTGCAGTCAGAATGCACAACTGAATCCCAAACAGAATCTCTAGTCAAATATGTTCATTTGTGAAACAGGCAAATGAGTCTCTCTGGGGCCCATTGCTCATTTTCAGACACATGTATGCAATACTTTTACCATGCGTTGAGCAATAGGGATTAAAGATACCAGATGTAAGGTTTAAAAGTGATTCTGAGGTGCAACAGATCAGCGATACAGCTAGGCATCTGAAATGCGGGGTTTGAGAGCCCTTCAGGGAACACCGTACCCTAAAGGTACCAGAAGTCAACTAGTGGACTTAGGTACTAATGCTTAGTACAAGCATTAAGTCACTGCCACCCCTGTTACAATGTGATTGCTACATATCTTCCATTCCTTTCATTACCTTTTACTTTTAAAAATGAACTCAAATTGTGTATAATGTAATAATTTAAGTAGAATAAAGTAGAAGTCATTCTGAGGTGCCACATGTGAGGGATACAGCTAGGCATCTGAAATGCAGGGTTTGAGAGCCCTTTAAGGAGCACTGCATCCATTGAGACAGACCCGTGCATGTTAAACAAATACATTCTAATAATATAATGATCCAGTGTGTTGCACTACTTCACTGCTTCACTGCTCTATGCCGTCTGGAAATAAATCCTCAGACTGCTTACTGCCCTGGGCATGTACCAAGACATTACAGGAGCACATCTATATATGCCACTGCCCTGGGCATGTACCAAGACATTACAGGAGACACACAATCGCATCCGAAATACAGTGTTCCAGCACCTTTGACCTCATCCAGAACGTATCATTTCTTGAAAGGGATTGCTGTCAGAATGCACAACTGAATCCCAAACAGAATCTCTAGTCAAATATGATCATTTGTGAAACAGGCAAATGAGTCTCTCAGGGGCCCATTGCTCATTTTCAGACACATGTATGCAATACTTTCACCATGCGTTGGGCAATAGGGATTAAAGATACCAGAGGTAAGGTTTAAAAGTGATTCTGAGGTGCAACACATCAGCGATACAGCTAGGCATCTGAAATGCGGGGTTTGAGAGCCCTTCAGGGAACACCGTACCCTAAAGGTACCAGAAGTTTACTAGTACAAGAATTAAGTCACAGTCATCCCTGTTACAATGTGATTGCTACATATCTGCATTTGTTGGTTTTTAAGGAGTAAGAGTGCAGGGGGTTTAAACCTGCAATCCAGTGTGATGAAGTATTTCACAACACTACCTCTAGCACATCTGGAAATAAATCCTCATAATGATTATTGCCCTGGGCATGTACCAAAAAATCAGTGAGCATATATATATATATAAACACATCCTAAATACAGTGCTCCTGCACCTAACCGTAACCCTAACCTACCTAATGATTTAAGTAGAATAGATTCTTATTATGTAATGATAAAGTGTGTTGCACTACTTCACTGCATCAAAGCTGTATGCCGTCTGGAAATAAATCCTCAGTCTACTTATTGCCCTGGGCATGTACCTATAAATCACTGAGCATATATATATATATCACTGTGTTGAAGCTAGAGACACAGAATCACTGCAAACACATCCTAAACACAGTGTTCTTGCACCTTTGACCTCATCCAGAACGTAACATTCTTCGAAAGGGATTGCTGTCCAAATGCACATCTGAATCCCAAACAGAATCTCTAGTAAAATATGATAATTTGTGAAACAGGCAAATGAGTGTCACAGGGGCCCATTCCTTATTGTTAGACACATATATACAAAGCTTTCACCATGCATTAAGCAATAGGGATTATAGACACCACAGGTAAGGTTAGAAGTCATTCTGAGGTGCCACATTTGAAGGATACAGCTAGGCATCTGAAATGCAGGGTTTGAGAGCCCTTCAGGAGCAATGCATCCTTTGAGACACACCTGTGCATGTTAAACAAATGATCATTTCCTTCAGCATTAGGGACTAAATATACTAAACGTATGATTCTAAAATGTTATTTTCACATATATTAATGTAATGTAATGCTTATGCTTTATAAACAAATCTAATTAAAAAAAGCTTAAGTTTTGTATTTATCTTGTACCATAGAACATGATTTTCTTTGTATTTCAAGCCCACAAAGTGTGCAAATGACGCACTACATGATATAAGGACGATTATCACATGCATATCGATATTATCTTTCTTATGAAAATACATTCCTTTCATTACCTTTTACTTTTTAAAATGAACTCAAATTGTGTATAATGTAATAATTTAAGTAGAATAGATTCTAATCATATAATGATCCAGTGTGTTGCACTAGTTCACTGCTTCACTGCTCTATGCCGTCTGGAAATAAATCCTCAGACTGCTTACTGCCCTGGGCATGTACCAAGAAATTACAGGAACACATCAATATACAGTATATCACTGCGTTGAAGCAGGAGACACACAATCGCATCCTAAATACAGTGTTCCAGCACCTTTGACCTCATCCAGAACGTATCATTTCTTGAAAGGGATTGCTGTCCGAATGCACATCTGAATCCTAAACAGAATCTCTAGTAAAATACGATCAGTTGTGATGTCTAGTTTCAAGCATTAACATCCAAAGTACTTGTCTTAGGTGGGGCAGTAAATTTGCCAAGCCACCTGAAAGAATTACCATTTCTACAAATGTCTGTTGTAATTTACACACCTTGCTCCAAGGTCCAGTCAGTCAAAAGCATCTTTATTAATTAGCTTCAGTACCTTGATATTTTTTATTAATCTAATATCAGGAATCTCACCATGTGCACGCTGAGCTGTGGAATATATGTATTTTTTATGTACTGTAAAATTGAAATACCACCTCTTTCTGGTTACTTATCCTTTATTGTATAATCAGGGCCAAGTTTAAGGGAAGAACACATCCTAGACACACAGGAAACCCTCTCGCCCAAAGGGACGACCGGTACTTTGGATGGTCATGATTGAACCTGGCTTACAACAGACTTCTTTGGAAATGGTAATTCTTTCACATGGCTTGGCAAACTACCTGGCCCAGCTAAGACAGGTACTTTGGATGGTAATGCTTGAAACTAGACATCTTTGGATATGGTAATTCTTTCAGGTGGCTTAGCAAACTCCCTGCTCCAGCTAAGACAGGTAGTTTGGATGTTAATGCTTGAAACTAGACATCTTTAGAAATGGTAATTCTTTCTGAGGGCTTGGGAAACTCTATTTCTTTGAATGCACCTGCACCGTTGAATATACTTTAAACCCATGCTTAGCCATGTTTTTAAAATTAAATTATAACGATTTCTGTGTTTGATAATGGTAGCAAAGGCTTCCTCCACCCACTGCTTTGCCAAAGGGGAGTGCTGTTTTCTGGGATGGGTGGAATCTTTGCTCGGGGTAACTTTCTGCTGAGTGCAATATACCTTTCACTTTTCACCTGTAATTGAGACAGGAGGTACAGTAACTCTGAGACTTGACTAAGGTCCTGGATATTGAATCACCACTACGATCAAGAGGTAAGACTTTACATTTTTTCTTTTAAATGCATTTGCTGATAACCCTTTAAAACTAATATGCAGTCAGGCTGATGCATCTTTATTCTTAAGCGTCTCTCAGTGCATTGATATTGTTTTTACTAATCTAATATCAAGAATCTCATCATGTGCATGCTGAGGTGTGGACTATATCTTTGTGTTAAATGGTATTGTTTTGTATATTGTATAATTGAAATACAGCCTCTTTCTGGTTACAAGTATTGGCTTAGAAGACTTCTCCTTGCATTGTATAATCAGGGCCAGTTCAATGGGGCATTTCATTAATTGAGAGCTCTTTCTAGGAGAAAATGCAGTAATTTTTAGTAGTGAATTGCATTTGTTGGTTTTTAACGAGTAAGAGTGCAGGGGGTTTAAACCCGCAATCCAGTGTGTTGAAGTATTTCACAACACTACCTCTAGCACATCTGGAAATAAATCCTCATAATGATTATTGCCCTTGGCATGTACCAAAAAATCAGTGAGCATATATATATATATCACTGTGTTGAAGCTAGAGACACAGAATATCTGCAAAGACATCCTAAATACAGTGTTCCTGCACCTTTGAACTCATCCAGAATGTATCGTTTTTTGAAAGGGATTGCTGTCAGAATGCACAACTGAATCCCAAACAGAATCTCTAGTCAAATGTGATCATTTGTGAAACAGGCAAATGAGTCTCTCAGGGGCCCATTGCTCATTTTCAGACACATGTATGCGATACTTTCACCATGTGTTGAGCAATAGGGATTAAAGATACCAGATGTAAGGTTTAAAAGTGATTCTGAGGTGCAACACATCAGCGATACAGCTAGGCATCTGAAATGCGGGGTTTGAGAGCCCTTCAAGGAACACCGTACCCTAAAGGTACCAGAAGTCCACTAGTGGACTTTGGTACTAATGCTTAGTACAAGCATTAAGTCACTGTCACCCCTGTTACAATGTGATTGCTACATATCTGCATTTGTTGGTTTTTAAGGAGTAAGAGTGCAGGGGGTTTAAACCTGCAATCCAGTGTGATGAAGTATTTCACAACACTACCTCTAGCACATCTGGAAATAAATCCTCATAATGATTATTGACTTGGGCATGTACCAAAAAATCAGTGAGCATATATATATATCACTGTGTTGAAGCTAGAGACACAGAATATCTGCAAAGACATCCTAAATACAGTGTTCCTGCAACTTTGAACTCATCCAGAATGTATCGTTTTTTGAAAGGGATTGCAGTCAGAATGCACAACTGAATCCCAAACAGAATCTCTAGTCAAATATGTTCATTTGTGAAACAGGCAAATGAGTCTCTCAGGGGCCCATTGCTCATTTTCAGACACATGTATGCGATACTTTTACCATGCTTGAGCAATAGGGATTAAAGATACCAGAGGTAAGGTTTAAAAGTGATTCTGAGGTGCAACACATCAGCGATACAGCTAGGCATCTGAAATGCGGGGTTTGAGAGCCCTTCAGGGAGCACCGTACCCTAAAGGTACCAGAAGTCCACTAGTGGACTTAGGTACTAATGCTTAATACAAGCATTAAGTCACTGTCACTCCTGTTACAATGTGATTGCTATATATCTTCCATTCCTTTCATTACCTTTTACTTTTTAAAATGAACTCAAATTGTGTATAATGTAATAATTTAAGTAGAATAAAGTAGAAGTCATTCTGAGGTGCCACATGTGAGGGATACAGCTAAGCATCTGAAATGTAGGGTTTGAGAGCCCTTTCAGGAGCACTGCATCCATTGAGACAGACCCGTGCATGTTAAACAAATGATCATTTCTTTCAGCATTAGAGACTAAATATACTAAACGTATGATGCTAAAACGTTATTTTCACATATATTAATGTAATAAATGATTGCTTATGCTTTATAAACAAATCTAATTAAAATAAAAGCTTAAGTTTTGTATTTATCTTTTACCATAGAACATGATTTTCTTTGTATTTCAAGCTCACAAAGTGACCAAATGACGCACTACATGATATAAGGAAGATTATCACATGCATATCGGTATTATCTTTCTTATGAAAATGCATTCCTTTCATTACCTTTTACTTTTAAAATGAACTCCAATTGTGTAGAATGTAATAATTTAAGTAGAATAGATTCCAATAATATAATGATCCAGTATGTTGCACTGGCCTGGTCAGCCTGGCCTGGGGGATGGTGCACATAGCACTTTCAGTGCTGGAGGTGTTAATGGGGGAGGTGTTGGAGATTGGCAGCTGTGGGGGATGGCTGGGTGAGTAGCTATCAGGGTTTGTAGCTTTTCCTTTGCATCTTGTCCTCTGTGGCCATGATTAAGAGGGACGGCCGGGGGCATTCGTATTGCATTCGTAAATTGCATTTGTTGGTTTTTAAGGAGTAATAGTGCAGGGGGTTTAAACCTGCAATCCAGTGTGATGAAGTATTTCACAACACTACCTCTAGCACATCTGGAAATAAAACCTCATAATGATTATTGCCCTGGGCATGTACCAAAAGATCAGGGAGCATATATATATATCACTGTGTTGAAGCTAGAGATACAGAATAACTGCAAACACATCCTAAATACAGTGTTCCTGCACCTTTGAACTCATCCAGAATGTATCGTTTTTTGAAAGGGATTGCTGTCAGAATGCACAACTGAATCCCAAACAGAATCTCTAGTCAAATATGATCATTTGTGAAACAGGCAAATGAGTCTCTCAGGGGCCCATTGCTCATTTTCAGACACATGTATGCGATACTTTTACCATGCGTTGAGCAATAGGGATTAAAGATACCAGAGGTAAGGTTTAAAAGTGATTCTGAGGTGCAACACATCAGCGATACAGCTAGGCATCTGAAATGCGGGGTTTGAGAGCCCTTCAGGGAGCACCGTACCCTAAGGGTACCAGAAGTCCACTAGTGGACTTAGGTACTAATGCTTAATACAAGCATTAAGTCACTGTCACCTCTGTTACAATGTGATTGCTACATATCTTCCATTCCTTTCATTACCTTTTACTTTTTAAAATGAACTCAAATTGTGTATAATGTAATAATTTAAGTAGAATAAAGTAGAAGTCATTCTGAGGTGCCACATGTGAGGGATACAGCTAAGCATCTGAAATGTAGGGTTTGAGAGCCCTTTCAGGAGCACTGCATCCATTGAGACAGACCCGTGCATGTTAAACAAATGATCATTTCTTTCAGCATTAGAGACTAAATATACTAAACGTATGATGCTAAAACGTTATTTTCACATATATTAATGTAATAAATGATTGCTTATGCTTTATAAACAAATCTAATTAAAATAAAAGCTTAAGATTTGTATTTATCTTGTACCATTGAACATGATTTTCTTTGTATTTCAAGCCCACAAAGTGACCAAATGACGCACTACATGATATAAGGAAGATTATCACATGCATATCGGTATTATCTTTCTTATGAAAATGCATTCCTTTCATTACCATTTACTTTTAAAATGAACTCCAATTGTGTAGAATGTAATAATTTAAGTAGAATAGATTCTAATAATATAATGATCAAGTGTGTTGCACTGGCCTGGTCAGCCTGGCCTGGGGGATGGTGCACATAGCACTTTCAGTGCTGGAGGTGTTAATGGGGGAGGTGTTGGAGATTGGCAGCTGTGGGGGATGGCTGGGTGAGTAGCTGTCAGGGTTTGTAGCTTTTCCTTTGCATCTTGTCCTCTGGGGCCATGATTAAGAGGGACGGCCGGGGGCATTCGTATTGCATTCGTAAATTGCATTTGTTGGTTTTTAAGGAGTAAGAGTGCAGGGGGTTTAAACCTGCAATCCAGTGTGTTAAAGTATTTCACAACACTACCTCTAGCACATCTGGAAATAAATCCTCATAATGATAATTGCCCTGGGCATGTACCAAAAAATCAGTGAGCATATATATATATATCACTGTGTTGAAGCTAGAGACACAGAATAACTGCAAACACATCATAAATACAGTGTTCCTGCACTTTGAACTCATCCAGAATGTATCGTTTTTTGAAAGGGATTGCAGTCAGAATGCACAACTGAATCCCAAACAGAATCTCTAGTCAAATATGTTCATTTGTGAAACAGGCAAATGAGTCTCTCAGGGGCCCATTGCTCATTTTCAGACACATGTATGCAATACTTTTACCATGCGTTGAGCAATAGGGATTAAAGATACCAGATGTAAGGTTTAAAAGTGATTCTGAGGTGCAACACATCAGCGATACAGCTAGGCATCTGAAATGCGGGGTTTGAGAGCCCTTCAAGGAACACCGTACCCTAAAGGTACCAGAAGTTTACTAGTGCAAACATTAAGTCACTGTAACCCCTGTTACTATGTGATTGCTACATATCTGCATTTGTTGGTTTTTAAGGAGTAAGAGTGCAGGGGGTTTAAACCTGCAATCCAGTGTGATGAAGTATTTCACAACACTACCTCTAGCACATCTGGAAATAAATCCTCATAATGATTATTGCCCTGGGCATGTACCAAAAAATCAGTGAGCATATATATATATATATCACTGTGTTGAAGCTAGAGACACAGAATAACTGCAAACACATCATAAATACAGTGTTCCTGCAACTTTGAACTCATCCAGAATGTATAGTTTTTTGAAAGGGATTGCTGTCAGAATGCACAACTGAATCCCAAACAGAATCTCTAGTCAAATGTGATCATTTGTGAAACAGGCAAATGAGTCTCTCAGGGGCCCATTGCTCATTTTCAGACACATGTATGCGATACTTTTACCATGCGTTGAGCAATAGGGATTAAAGATACCAGAGGTAAGGTTTAAAAGTGATTCTGAGGTGCAACACATCAGCGATACAGCTAGGCATCTGAAATGCGGGGTTTGAGAGCCCTTCAGGGAACACCGTACCCTAAAGGTACCAGAAGTCCACTAGTGGACTTAGGTACTGATGCTTAGTACAAGCATTAAGTCACTGTCACCCCTGTTACAATGTGATTGCTACATATCTTTCATTCCTTTCATTACCTTTTACTTTTAAAAATGAACTCAAATTGTGTATAATGTAATAATTTAAGCAGAATAACGTAGAAGTCATTCTGAGGTGCCACATGTGAGGGATACAGCTAGGCGTCTGAAATGCAGGGTTTGAGGGCCCTTTCAGGAGCACTGCATCCATTGAGACAGACCCGTGCATGTTAAACAAATAGATTCTAATAATATAATGATCTAGTGTGTTGCACTACTTCACTGCTTCACTGCTCTACGCCGTCTGGAAATATATCCTCAGACTGCTTACTGCCCTGGGCATGTACCAAGACATTACAGGAGAACATCTATATATGCCTCTGCGTTGAAGCAGGAGACACACATTTGCATCCGAAATACAGTGTTCCGGCACCTTTGACCTCATCCAGAACGTATCATTTCTTGAAAGGGATTGCTGTCCGAATGCACATCTGAATCCCAAACAGAATCTCTAGTAAAATACGATCAGTTGTGATGTCTAGTTTCAAGCATTAACATCCAAAGTATCTGTCTTAGGTGGGGCAGTAAATTTGCCAAGCCACCTGAAAGAATTACTTTTTCTAAAGATGTCTGTTGTAATTTACACACCTTGCTCCAAGGTCCAGTCAGTCAAAAGCATCTTTGTTAATTAGCCTCAGTGCCTTGATATTTTTAATTAATCTAATATCAGGAATATCACCATGTGCATGCTGAGCTGTGGAATGTATGTATTTTTTATGTACTGTAAAATCGAAATACCACCTCTTTCTGATTACTTATCCTTTATTGTATAATCAGGGCCAAATAAATCTAAATCAGTGTCACCTGCTGGGTTCAAAACGCCTTCAGGAGACACCAAATAGGAGGCACTGGACTATAAATACCCATCCATGTTATAACACACTCACCAAGGGTTTTTTAGTTTAACTCTGAGCTTTGAGATATTTAATACCTATGGTACCCATATTCACCCTTTATTTAAGGGAAGTACACATCCTAGACACACAGGAAACCCTCTCGCCCCAAGGGACGACCAGTACTTTGGATGGTCATGATTGAACCTGGCTTACAACAGACTTCTTTGGAAATGGTAATTCTTTCACATGGCTTGGCAAACTACCTGGCCCAGCTAAGACAGGTACTTTGGATGTTAATGCTTGAAACTAGACATCTTTGGATATGGTAATTCTTTCAGGTTGCTTAGCAAGCTCCCTGCTCCAGCTAAGACAGGTAGTTTGGATGTTAATGCTTGAAACTAGACATCTTTAGAAATGGTAATTCTTTCTGAGGGCTTGGGAAACTCTATTTCTTTGAATGCACCTGCACCGTTGAATATACTTTAAACCCATGCTTAGCCATGTTTTTAAAATTAAATTATAACGATTTCTGTGTTTGATAATGGTAGCAAAGGCTTCCTCCACCCACTGCTTTGCCAAAGGGGAGTGCTGTTTTCTGGGATGGGTAGAGTCTTTGCTCGGGGTAACTTTCTGCTGAGTGCAATATACCTTTCACTTTTCACCTGCAATCGAGACAGGAGGTACAGTAACTCTGAGACTTGACTAAGGTCCTGGATATTGAATCACCACTACGATCAAGAGGTAAGACTTTACATTTTTACTTTTAAATGCATTTGCTGATAACCTTTTAAAACTAATATGCAGTTAGGCAGATGCATCTTTATTCTTAAGCGTCTCTCAGTGCATTTATATTGTTTTTACTAATCTAATATCAAGAATATCACTGTGTTGAAGCTAGAGACACAGAATATCTGCAAACACATCCTAAATACAGTGTTCCTGCACCTTTGAACTCATCCAGAATGTATCGTTTTTTGAAAGGGATTGCTGTCAGAATGCACAACTGAATCCCAAACAGAATCTCTAGTCAAATGTGATCATTTGTGAATCAGGCAAATGAGTCTCTCAGGGGCCCATTGCTCATTTTCAGACACATGTATGCAATACTTTCACCATGTGTTGAGCAATAGGGATTAAAGATACCAGATGTAAGGTTTAAAAGTGATTCTGAGGTGCAACACATCAGCGATACAGCTGGGCATCTGAAATGCGGGGTTTGAGAGCCCTTCAGGGAACACCGTACCCTAAAGGTACCAGAAGTCCACTAGTGGACTTAGGTACTAATGCTTAGTACAAGCAAAAAGTCACTGTCACCCCTGTTACAATGTGATTGCTACATATCTTTCATTCCTTTCATTACCCTTTACTTTTAAAAATGAACTCAAATTGTGTATAATGTAATAATTTAAGTAGAATAAAGTAGAAGTCATTCTGAGGTGCCACATGTGAGGGATACAGCTAGGCATCTGAAATGCAGGGTTTGAGAGCCCTTTCAGGAGCACTGCATCCATTGAGACAGACCCGTGCATGTTAAACAAATAGATTCTAATAATATAATGATCCAGTGTGTTGCACTACTTCACTGCTTCACTGCTCTATGCCGTCTGGAAATAAATCCTCAGACTGCTTACTGCCCTGGGCATGTACCAAGAAATTACAGGAGCACATCAATATACAGTATATCACTGCGTTGAAGCAGGAGACACACAATCGCATCCTAAATACAGTGTTCCGGCACCTTTGACCTCATCCAGAACGTATCATTTCTTGAAAGGGATTGCTGTCCGAATGCACATCTGAATCCCAAACAGAATCTCTAGTAAAATACGATCAGTTGTGATGTCTAGTTTCAAGCATTAACATCCAAAGTACCTGTCTTAGGTGGGGCAGTAAATTTGCCAAGCCACCTGAAAGAATTACCATTTCTAAAGATGTCTGTTGTAATTTACACACCTTGCTCCAAGGTCCAGTCAGTCAAAAGCATCTTTATTAATTAGCCTCAGTGCCTTGATATTTTTTATTAATCTAATATCAGGAATCTCACCATGTGCATGCTGAGCTGTGGAAAGTATGTATTTTTTTATGTACTGTAAAATCGAAATACCACCTCTTTCTGGTTACTTATCCTTTATTGTATAATCAGGGCCAAGTAAAACTAAATCAGTGTCACCTGCTGGGTTCAAAACGCCTTCAGGGGACACCAAATAGGAGGCACTGGACTATAAATACCCATCCATGTTATAACACACTTACCAAGGGTTTTTTAGTTTAACTCTGAGCTTTGAGAGATTTAATACCTATGGTACCCATATTCACCCTTTATTTAAGGGAAGTACACATCCTAGACACACAGGAAACCCTCTCGCCCCAAGGGACGACCGGTACTTTGGATGGTCATGATTGAACCTGGCTTACAACAGACTTCTTTGGAAATGGTAATTCTTTCACATGGCTTGGCAAACTACCTGGCCCAGCTAAGACAGGTACTTTGGATGTTAATGCTTGAAGCTAGACATCTTTGGATATGGTAATTCTTTCAGGTGGCTTAGCAAACTCCCTGCTCCAGCTAAGACAGGTACTTTGGATGTTAATGCTTGAAACTAGACATCTTTAGAAATGGCAATTCTTTCTGAGGGCTTGGGAAACTCTATTTCTTTGAATGCACTTGCACCGTTGAATATACTTTAAACCCATGCTTAGCCATGTTTTTAAAATTAAATTATAACGATTTCTGTGTTTGATAATGGTAGCAAAGGCTTCCTCCACCCACTGCTTTGCCAAAGGGGAGTGCTGTTTTCTGGGAGGGGTGGAGTCTTTGCTCGGGGTAACTTTCTGCTGAGTGCAATATACCTTTCACTTTTCACCTGCAATCGAGACAGGAGGTACAGTAACTCTGAGACTTGACTAAGGTCCTGGATATTGAATCACCACTACGATCAAGAGGTAAGACTTTATATTTTTACTTTTAAATGCATTTGCTGATAACCTTTTAAAACTAATATGCAGTCAGGCAGATGCATCTTTATTCTTAAGCGTCTCTCAGTGCATTGATATTGTTTTTACTAATCTAATATCAAGAATCTCATCATGTGATTAATTGATTAATTGCAATAGTGTAACTGCAAATGAATATAGATGAGAATGTATGTTTGTTCATATGCAATGGCATGAGCAGTTTCTCATTGCAGTGGATTTTCAGGGCCAATTCATCTTCCATCTTATACTGAATATGAAAGGTAGTTGTTTCTATATGGACTCAGTCTTTGGAATTTGTATATATATATATTTCAGTGATCCCTCAGCCATTCCTTCTGTATTGTAATTCAATTTCTCTTTTAAAATTCCTTCCCCACTTCTAGGACCTGCAGTTGCTGAACTCCACAATGGCTCCTATTGGAAAGTCTGTGACTGAGACCAAGTAAGTGTTCACTTTTTTATGAAACCATTATTTATTTTGGAGCAATGACCAATTCTTATATAAATACAATGAAATCATTATGCTCAAACTATGAGAGAGAAAATTAAGGATAATTTAAGAAATCAGTCTTAGCTTGTTTCTATACACAGATGGTATAATTTATTTTCAAAGGAAACCCGCGAGGATTCCCCTGGTGTGCAAGATGTGCCTGAATACTTTTGATCAGCTTCCTGCTCACTTGAAGAGGGCGTGTATGAAGCACGCCACGGCAGAAGAGATCAGGATGGCCTCTCAACAGGCGAGGGAGGACATGATGAATCACCTGAAGAACGGGGTCATCGTGGATTACCACAGAATAGAAATTGTGTCTGGTGAGGCAAACAGGATAGCGGTTGTAAGACTGCTAGAGTCCTCGGGCCTTTTTGTACGTGGGAAGCCTGAAGACACATTGGCACGGTGAGATATTTTTAATATGTAAGGCTTCTGTAGTTTCTTTTTGAAATCATTGTTACAACATATTATGTAAAAGCATGTTGAAAAGAATCTACCTGCATTCCAGCGGCCCTGAGCAAGAGGCCACTGTCCAGGAGGAAGAGATGCCAGAGGCTGCTCCAGAAACTGAAGCAGAAGCGGAGGAGGAAGGGGAAGATGGGGAACAGTAAGACTCTCTGCTCAATAGGGTTTCTAGTGCTTTATTTTTTATTTGCACGTTGTATGTATAAAATTAGATTTTGTTTCACAGAGGCAAGAAAAAATGTAGCCTTAATTGGGATGTCAGTGAATTGGTAGATATACACATTCACACAGGGCCACATCTAAAGCCATTTTCTCCCAGAAGCCAACTAAGAAAACGGAAACACTTATAATACATGTAATTGTCCATGTGTCTTATATCTACAGGGTGTCAGTTAAAGGTAATCTAAAAGCTCTCCGAAAAAGAGTTGCCCTGGCTGGACTTTACAGAAAACACTCTCTTGATTCTCCTCTCCTGGCTGGCTTTAAACAATACCTTATCCAGGGCCTGGGAATGGTAAACTGCTCCAAGGAGGTAGGTATTTGGTACATGGTTTTACTCGGCTTAAACTTCACAGGATGTTGGTCATAAAAATAATGACTTTCTCTATATATGTTTTTCAGGTTGAAAATGTCTCCAGGTTCCTGTTTTTTATGGATCCATCAGATGTTTCCTTAAGTTTTCTGAAGGACATTTCCAAAATGCAGACATTTGTTTCCCAGTTGAAGATGACTGGGTTGTCTCACCAGACCATTGCAGGTTATATCATTAATATCAGCAGATTCCTGCTCTTCATCCGAAAAAACACTAACCTGCAAGTGGAGGATCCCAGTCTAGCTAAGAGTTTAATAGACTTCCAGAGCAATCTAAAGGATATAAAAAAGAGAAACAACAAGAGTGTCAGACAGGAAATAACCAGAAAGAGGTACTTTACTTATTAAATGTTGGTTCAACTTGTACTTGCTTTTCTATTCAAACACATGAATTTTGCCTTTTGGAGGCTGATAGTATTGTTCTCTCTCCCCCAGACTAACACAGCTGCAGAGTCCTCCACCTAAACTAAGCGATTGCTTGAAGGTGTTGAGTGTTGCAAAGAAAGATGTGCAGCGGATACTGGGCAAGACACACGCCTCTGCAGACATCACCACAAGTGAACGGATTGTTGTGATGCTTTACCTGCAGGCCATTCTCCAGCTGAAGCACCTTCAGCGCCCAGGGGTGGTAAAGAATATGACAGTAAGCATCCCTTCATACAACCAAGAATTTTGATTATAGATGTTCTTTTCGAGAAATTGTTTTTAATTAATATTTGTACTAAAAAAATCTTCTGAATTCAGGTCCTGGATTGGATACGGCGAAAAATTGTTGTGAATAAAAGTGGGCAAAACAGGGTAATAATCTCTGTCAAAGAGCGCATGGCTGCAACTCAGCGACTAGCTTCCTTTGCACTAAATGAAGAAGAGGAAAAGGTGAGTTGAAGGTTATATTTTGATATTTCATTGCTAAAAACTGTCTTTAGCATTCAATGGTATGTGAAGAATACTGCATTTAAACTGCATTTTTATTTTTTTTATTTTCTCAGATGTTTCACTGCTACTTCATTAACTTACGCTGTGATGCAAACTGCAGGATGGAAATAGAACATTTTTTTGTGTATGCAGGAGGAGAACCAGTTCACAATCCTACCTATGATCTGCGAAGACTGCATGAGAAGTAAATTGAATTATATAATTATTTTGATGTATTTTCTTTTTACTTTTCTGTGGCTTGAAAACAACTATTTTATATATGTTTGTTTTGCAGGTACCACCTACCACTGATTACTTGCTATGTTGCAAGAAGGGCATTTGAAATGGAAATAAAGAAGCTACCTATTGATCAGAAAACTGTCCTGAATGATTATTTAGGTGTTTCAAATGGAACTGTTGAAAACCTAGCCAGAAGGCTGACAGATGAGGACATGTGCTCAGCCAGCGAACTAATTCATGGCATTGTAGAAGCAGGATCTCTGTAAGTGTCACAGTGATATCCAAATTCAGTATTTGAAAGTCAATATTTAGGATAAACATAAATTTCTCATATTTTTTTAAACTTCAGTTCATCATCAGGAGAGCAATCTTCAGGCTATGGACAAGAACGTACAGCTGCTATACGGTAAGTTTTAATTCAATATCCCTCTTTCAGTTACCTTTTAGCCACTCTGTCTTAGATCTGAGATATTTAAGTTTTCTTTTTATAAATAGGTCCACTGTGGCAGCTGCTGCATATAGATGCCCAAAGATGGATGATGCTGCAGCCTTCCAGAAGCTGATACAGATTTTTCCCGTGACATTAGATGGGCAGCCTCCTAGAAAGAAAGAGCGCCTGAGAGTGACCGGCATTCACGATCGCCACTGTTACAATAGATGGAGAGCTGAGCAGAGGAAAAGGAGGCAACAGAACATATTCGGTAAGAACAGGATTTCTTCCCTTTTTAAAGAGTAATATTTCAAGAGTCTATTACTGGATATATTCTTTGGGTGGATTTCTGATATCTCACTACAGATCAATACAATAGACGGTTACCAACAGAAAGCCAAGTGACCCATTATATAGAAAAAATGGGATGGTCAACCAATACACCAGCTGTGTCCGAGGTACTTCAGAACTGGAAGCCGCATGTAGAAGTCCAACCAAATGGCAAGGACATTGAAAATCTGGTAAAACTCCAAACCTGGAGAGGCCTGCACATCGTTGACGATCCTGTGAAAGGGAAGAAGGTTATAACTTCCAGGCGTTTCCAGAAGGGAGAGGTGGTATGTGATTACCATGGCAAGGTTATCACAAAGACAGCTGGAGAAGCCCTAATGGCACAGATGGCAGAAGGAGACATGGGATATCTATTCTTTTTTGATGGACCTAAACAAAAAATGTGCATTGATTCGCGTGAAGAACACTGCACCTGCCACCCGGATATGGACACAATTGGAAGGCGCATAAATCATTCAAACAAAAAAGCCAACCTCAGACCAATTAAAGAATCTTTTGTAATTGACGAAAAGACTGACATAACAATTCTGTTCTTGGCAAAAAGAGAGATTGTAGTGGGAGAAGAGCTCCTATATGATTACGGTGTCTCCAGGAAGTCGTTTAATGGAGAAGGACAATCTCTGGAGTGGTTGGACGAATGATCATAAAATAAAGCTTTTATCTCCTCTGCCTCTCCACGGCAGAGGAGATCAGGATGACCTCTCAACAGGCGAGGAAGGACATGATAAATCACCTGAAAAACGGGGTCATCGTGGATTACAACAGAATAGAGATCGTGTCTGGTGAGGCAAACAGGACAGTGGTTGTAAGACTGCTGGAGTCCTTGGGCCTTTTTGTACATGGGAAGCCTGAAGACACATTGGCACGGTGAGATATTTTTAATTTGTAAGGCTTCTGTAGTTTCTTTTTGAAATCATTGTTACAACATATTATGTAAAAGCATGTTGAAAAGAATCTACCTAATAAAATAAAATAAATATGCCAACCTGTATCACAATCACAAACCCCTACTCTTAAGGGCGCTCCAGCCCTTCCTGATTTGCCTCATTCCCCGCATCTGTTCCTTGTTCCTACCCTGTTTCAGTTCAACTTTAAAAGCCAGGCGCTCACTTCACTCGAGGCTCTGCACCTGATCTCCGCATCGTGTGAGCCCGGGTCCTGGTTGTGCCTGGCTCCGTTGTGTTTTTAGCTTCCTGCTCCTGTTCCTGTTCCATTTGTTACTGCTAAAAAATGCCACATGCTTTAAACAAAACAAAAAAAGATTTAAAGATGTGAACCATTTCTTAAATTTGTTGACACTATCTGAACAGCACAGCATTCCCAGAATGGACAATGGAGTTTTCAGCAGCATTAGACGGGCAGCCTCTTGGGAAGAGAGAAGGAATGAGACCGACTGGACTTCATTAATGACACCGTTCTTATTGAAAGAGAACAGAAAGATAAGTCTGGATAATAATTCTTACTCTGATTTTATTATTATTTTCTTTCATTATCTACAAAATAGATTTTTGATAAGCTTCTTTTGAAACTGCCCAACATTACCAAACAGAAGATTGTTTTGGCAGGACACCATTTGTGCATCAAAAGCACCGGAGAGGTGTATATGACAGCCTATTTTCTGCCACTGAAATACTAATTGCTTCATTTCAGTTCATCCTTAGGCGAGCAGAAGAAAAAGAAGTTTGATGGAATTGGATGGAATTCCTCTTGGGAAGAAAGATAACAGAGACTGACTGGACTTCAAGAACAGCACCTTTCTGATTCACAGCGAACAGAACACAAAAGATGAGTCTAGGGAACAATTGCTTTATTTTCTTAATTAAAATTTCTGAAATGTTTAAGGACAACAGCAATGAACATTGTTAATGAGTTAGAGGTTAGATAGACCTGTA
>NW_028296635.1:1550000-1557500 GCF_055471065.1 Atractosteus spatula | reverse complement strand
CAGACATGATGCTGCGTTTAAAACCGGGGTTAATGGTCATTAAATGAGAGCTCTGGGTCTCTGCCTTCACATGCATTTGGTTTTAAGCTTGTAGTTCGCACCGTTTTGGAGATATTAATGAAATTATGTCATCCGTTTGGTCAATATTCTTAAATAATGCACTCATATTCCTCTCATGGCTGACATGATGCTGCATTTTAAACCGGGGTTAATGGACATTAAATGAAAGCTCTGGGACTCTGCTTTCACATGCATTGGGTTTTAAGCTTGTAGTGTGCACCGTTTTAGAGAAATTAACGAAAATATGTCATTCGTTTGGTCAATATTCTAAAATATTGGACTCTTATTCTTATGATAGCAGAAATGATGCTGCTTTAAAAACGGGGTTAATGGACATTAAATGAAAGCTCTGGGTCTCTGCTTTCATATGCATTGGTTTTTAAGCTTATTGTATGCACCGTTGTGGAGAAATTACCGGAAATATGTCATTCGTTTGGTCAATATTCTAAAATATTGGACTCTTATTCTTATGATAGCAGAAATGATGCTGCTTTAAAACCGGGGTTAATGGACATTAAATGAAAGGTCTGGGTCTCTGCTTTCACATGCATTGGGTTTTAAGCTTGTAGTTTACACCGTTTTGGAGAAATTAACGAAAATATCTTATCCGTTTGGTCAATATACTAAAAGTTTGGAATCATATTCTTATGATGCCAGACATGATGCTGCTTTAAAACCGGGGTTAATGGACATTAAATGAAAGCTCTGGGTCTCTGCTTTCATATGCATTGGGTTTTAAGTTTTTAGTATGCACCGTTTTGGAGAAATTAACGTAAATATGTCATCCGTTTTGTCAATATTCTAAAATATTTGACTCATATTCTTATGATGGCAGACATGATGCTGCGTTTAAAACCGGGGTTAATGGACATTAAATGAAAGCTCTGGGTCTCTGCTTTCATATGCATTTGGTTTTAAGCTTGTAGTTTGCACCGTTTTGGAGAAATTAACGAAAATATGTCATTCGTTTGGTCAATATTCTAAAATATTGGACTCATATTCTTATGATGGCAGACATGATGCTGCGTTTAAAACCGGGGTTAATGGGCTTTAAATGAAAGCTCTGGGTCTCTGCTTTCACATGCATTGCGTTTTAAGCTTGTGGTCTGCACCGTTTTGGAGAAGTTAACGAAAATATGTCATCCGTTTGGTCAATATTCTAAAATATTGGACTCATATTCCTATGATGGCAGACATGATGCTGAATTTTAAACCGGGGTTTATGAACATTAAATGAAAGCCCTGGGACTCTGCTTTCACATAAATTGGGTTTTAAGCTTGTAGTTTGCACCGTTTTGGAGAAATTAACGAAAAGTTGTCATTCGTTTGGTCAATATTCTAAAATATAGGACTCACATTCTTATGATGGCAGACATAATACTGCGTTTAAAACCGGGGTTAATGGACATTAATTGAAAGCTCTGGGTCTCTGCTTTCATATGCATTGGGTTTTAAGCTTGTAGTATGCACCGTTTTGGAGAAATTAACGGAAATATGTCATCCGTTTGGTCAATATTCTAAAATATTGGACTCATATTCTTATGATGAGAGACATGATGCTGCGTTTAAAACCGGGGTTAATGGACATTAAATGAAAGGTCTGGATCTCTGCTTTCTCATGCATTTGGTTTTAAGCTTGTAGTTTGCACCGTTTTGGAGAAATTAACGAAAATATGTCATTCGTTTGATCAATATTCTAAAATATTGGACTAATATTCTTATGATGGCAGACATGATGCTGCGTTTAAAACCGGGGTTAATGGGCTTTAAATGAAAGCTCTGGGTCTCTGCTTTCATATGCATTTGGTTTTAAGCTTGTAGTTTGCACCGTTTTCGAGAAATTAACGAAAATATGTCATTCGTTTGGTCAATTTTCCAAAATATTAAACACATTTTTATTTGATGGCAGACATGATGCTGCGTTTAAAACCGAGGTTAAAGGACATTAAATGAAAGCTCTGGGTCTCTGCTTTCATATGCATTGGGTTTTAAGCTTGTAGTATGTACCGTTTTGGAGAAATTAACGGAATTATGTCATCCGTTTGGTCAACATTCTAAAATATTGGACTCATATTCTTATGATGGTGACATGATGCTGCTTTTAAAACCGGGGTTAATGGACATTAAATGAAAGGTCAGGATCTCTGCTTTCTCATGCAGTTGGTTTTAAGCTTGTAGATTGTACCGTTTTGGAGAAATTAACGGAAATATGTCATCCGTTTGATCAATATTCTAAAATATTGGACTCATATTCTTATGATGGCAGACATGATGCTGCGTTTAAAACCGGGGTTAATGGACATTAAATGAAAGCTCTGGGTCTCTGCTTTCACATGCATTTGGTTTTAAGCTTGTAGTTTGCACCGTTTTCGAGAAATTAACGAAAATATGTCATTCGTTTGATCAATATTCTATAATATTGGACTCATATTCTTATGATGGCAGACATGATGCTGCGTTTAAAACCGGGGTTAATGGGCTTTAAATGAAGCTCTGGGTCTCTGCTTTCATATGCATTTGGTTTTAAGCTTGTACTTTGCACCGTTTTGGAGAAATTAACGAAAATATGTCATTCGTTTGGTCAATTTTCCAAAATTTTAAACACATTTTCATTTGATGGCAGACATGATGCTGCGTTTAAAACCGCGGTTAAAGGACATTAAATGAAAGCTCTGTGTCTCTGCTTTCATATGCATTGGGTTTTAAGCTTGTAGTATGTACCGTTTTGGAGAAATTAACGGAAATATGTCATCCGTTTGGTCAATATTCTAAAATATTGGACTCATATTCTTATGATGGTGACATGATGCTGCGTTTAAAACCGGGGTTAATGGACATTAAATGAAAGCTCTGGATCTCTGCTTTCTCATGCATTTGGTTTTAAGCTTGTAGTTTGCACCGTTTTGGAGAAATTAACGAAAATATGTCATTCGTTTGATCAATATTCTAAAATATTGGACTCATATTCTTATGATGGCAGACATGATGCTGCGTTTAAAACCGGGGTTAATGGGCTTTAAATGAAAGCTCTGGGTCTCTGCTTTCATATGCATTTGGTTTTAAGCTTGTAGTTTGCACCATTTTGGAGAAATTAACGAAAATATGTCATTCGTTTGGTCAATTTTCCAAAATATTAAACACATTTTTATTTGATGGCAGACATGATGCTGCGTTTAAAACCGGGGTTAAAGGACATTAAATGAAAGCTCTGTGTCTCTGCTTTCATATGCAATGGGTTTTAAGCTTGTAGTATGTACCGTTTTGGAGAAATTAACGGAAATATGTCATCCGTTTGGTCAACATTCTAAAATATTGGACTCATATTCTTATGATGGTGACATGATGCTGCGTTTAAAACCGGGGTTAATGGACATTAAAAGAAAGCTCTGGGTCTCTGCTTTCACATGCATTTGGTTTTAAGCTTGTAGATTGCACCGTTTTGGAGAAATTAACGGAAATATGTCATCCGTTTGGTCAATATTCTAAAATATTGGACTCATATTCTTATGATGGCAGACATGATGCTGCTTTTAAATCCGGGGTTAATGGGCTTTAAATGAAAGCTCTGGGTCTCTGCTTTCATATGCATTTGGTTTTAAGCTTGTAGTTTGCACCGTTTTGGAGAAATTAACGAAAATATGTCATTCGTTTGGTCAATTTTCCAAAATATTAAACACATTTTTATTTGATGGCAGACATGATGCTGCGTTTAAAACCGGGGTTAAAGGACATTAAATGAAAGCTCTGTGTCTCTGCTTTCATATGCATTGGGTTTTAAGCTTGTAGTATGTACCGTTTTGGTGAAATTAACGGAATTATGTCATCCGTTTGGTCAACATTCTAAAATATTGGACTCATATTCTTATGATGGTGACATGATGCTGCGTTTAAAACCGGGGTTAATGGACATTAAATGAAAGCTCTGGGTCTCTGCTTTCTCATGCATTTGGTTTTAAGCTTGTAGAATGTACCGTTTTGGAGAAATTAACGGAAATATGTCATCCGTTTGGTCAATATTCTAAAATATTAGACTCATATTCTTATGATGGCAGACATGATGCTGCTTTTAAATCCTGGGTTAATGGACATTAAATGAAAGCTCTGGGTCTCTGCTTTCATATGCATTTGGTTTTAAGCTTGTAGTTTGCACCGTTTTGGAGAAATTAACGAAAATATGTCATACGTTTGATCAATATTCTATAATATTGGACTCATATTCTTATGATGGCAGACATGATGCTGCGTTTAAAACCGGGGTTAATGGGCTTTAAATGAAAGCTCTGGGTCTCTGCTTTCATATGCATTTGGTTTTAAGCTTGTACTTTGCACCGTTTTGGAGAAATTAACGAAAATATGTCATTCGTTTGGTCAATTTTCCAAAATTTTAAACACATTTTCATTTGATGGCAGACATGATGCTGCGTTTAAAACCGCGGTTAAAGGACATTAAATGAAAGCTCTGTGTCTCTGCTTTCATATGCATTGGGTTTTAAGCTTGTAGTATGTACCGTTTTGGAGAAATTAACGGAAATATGTCATCCGTTTGGTCAATATTCTAAAATATTGGACTCATATTCTTATGATGGTGACATGATGCTGCGTTTAAAACCGGGGTTAATGGACATTAAATGAAAGCTCTGGATCTCTGCTTTCTCATGCATTTGGTTTTAAGCTTGTAGTTTGCACCGTTTTGGAGAAATTAACGAAAATATGTCATTCGTTTGATCAATATTCTAAAATATTGGACTCATATTCTTATGATGGCAGACATGATGCTGCTTTTAAATCCGGGGTTAATGGGCTTTAAATGAAAGCTCTGGGTCTCTGCTTTCTCATGCATTCGGTTTTAAGCTTGTAGATTGCACCGTTTTGGAGAAATTAACGAAAATATGTCATTCGTTTGATCAATATTCTAAAATATTGGACTCATATTCTTATGATGGCAGACATGATGCTGCGTTTAAAACCGGGGTTAATGGGCTTTAAATGAAAGCTCTGGGTCTCTGCTTTCATATGCATTTGGTTTTAAGCTTGTAGTTTGCACCATTTTGGAGAAATTAACGAAAATATGTCATTCGTTTGGTCAATTTTCCAAAATATTAAACACATTTTTATTTGATGGCAGACATGATGCTGCGTTTAAAACCGGGGTTAAAGGACATTAAATGAAAGCTCTGGGTCTCTGTTTTCATATGCATTGGGTTTTAAGCTTGTAGTATGCACCGTTTTGGAGAAATTAACGGAAATATGTCATCCGTTTGGTCAATATTCTAAAATATTAGACTCATATTCTTATGATGGCAGACATGATGCTGCTTTTAAATCCGGGGTTAATGGACATTAAATGAAAGCTCTGGGTCTCTGCTTTCATATGCATTTGGTTTTAAGCTTGTAGTTTGCACCGTTTTCGAGAAATTAACGAAAATATGTCATTCGTTTGGTCAATTTTCCAAAATATTAAACACATTTTTATTTGATGGCAGACATGATGCTGCGTTTAAAACCGGGGTTAAAGGACATTAAATGAAAGCTCTGGGTCTCTGCTTTCACATGCATTTGGTTTTAAGCTTGTAGTATACACCGTTTTGGAGAAATTAACGAAAATATGTCATCCGTTTGGTCAATATTCTAAAATATTGGACTCATATTCTTATGATGGTGACATGATGCTGCGTTTAAAACCGGGGTTAATGGACATTAAATGAAAGCTCTGGGTCTCTGCTTTCACATGCATTTGGTTTTAAGCTTGTAGATTGCACCGTTTTGGAGAAATTAACGAAAATATGTCATACGTTTGGTCAATATTCTAAAATATTGGACTCATATTCTTATGATGGCAGACATGATGCTGCTTTTAAACCCGGGGTTAATGGACATTAAATGAAAGCTCTGGGTCTCTGCTTTCACATGCATTTGGTTTTAAGCTTGTAGTATGCACCGTTTTGGAGAAATTAACGGAAATATGTCATCCGTTAGGTAAATTTTCCAAAATATTGGACTCATTTTCTTATGATGGCAGACATGATGCTGCTTTTAAACCCGGGGTTAATGGACATTAAATGAAAGCTCTGGGTCTCTGCTTTCACATGCATTTGGTTTTAAGCTTGTAGTATGCACCGTTTTGGAAATATTAATGAAAATATGCCATCCGTTTCGTCAAAATTCGAAAATATTGGACTCATTCTTATGATGGCAGACATGATGTTGCGTTTAAAACCGGGGTTAATGGACATTAAATGAAAGCTCTGTGTCTCTGCTTTCATATGCATTGGGTTTTAAGCTTGTAGTATACACCGTTTTGGAGAAATTAACGGAAATATGTCATCCTTTTGGTCAATATTCTAATATATAGGACTCATATTCTTATGATGGCAGACATGATGCTGCGTTTAAAACCGGGGTTAATGGACATTAAATGAAAGCTCTGGGTCTCTGCTTTCATATGCATTGGGTTTTAAGCTTGTAGTATGCACCGTTTTGGAGAAATTAACGGAAATATGTCATTCGTTTGGTCAATTTTTTAAATATTAAACAAATTTTCATTTGATGACAGACATGATCCTGCGTTTAAAACCGGGGTAAATGGACATTAAATGAAAGCTCTGGGTCTCTGCTTTCATATGCATTGGGTTTTAAGCTTGTAGTATGCATCGTTTTGGAGAAATTAACCGAAATATGTCATCCGTTTGGTCAATATTCTAAAATATTGGACTCATATTCTTATGATGGTAGACCTGATGCTCCGTTTAAAGCCGGGGTTAATGGACATTAAATGAAAGCTCTGTGTCTCTGTTTTCGTATGCATTTGGTTTTAAGCTTGTAGTTTGCACCGTTTTGGAGAAATTAACGAAAATATGTCATTCGTTTGGTCAATTTTCCAAAAAATTAAACACATTTTCCTTTGATGGCAGACATGATGCTGCGTTTAAAACCGGGGTTAAAGGACATTAAATGAAAGCTCTGGGTCTCTGCTTTCATATGCATTGGGTTTTAAGCTTGTAGTATGCACCGTTTTGGAGAAATTAACGGAAACATGTCATCCGTTTGGTCAATATTCTAAAATATTGGACTCATATTCTTATGATGGTGACATGATGCTGCGTTTAAAACCGGGGTTAATGGACACTAAATGAAATCTCTGGGTCTCTGCTTTCACATGCATTTGGTTTTAAGCTTGTAGATTGCACCGTTTTGCAGAAATTAACGAAAATATGTCATCCGTTTGGTCAATATTCTAAAATATTGGACTCATATTCTTATGATGGCAGACATGATGCTGCTTTTAAACCCGGGGTTAATGGACATTAAATGAAAGCTCTGGGTCTCTGCTTTCACATTCATTTGGTTTTAAGCTTGTAGTATGCACCGTTTTGGAGAAATTAACGAAAATATGTCATCCGTTTGGTCAATTTTCCAAAATATTGGACTCATATTCTTATG
>NW_028296635.1:1510000-1535000 GCF_055471065.1 Atractosteus spatula | reverse complement strand
CCTTAAAATCTTTTTTTTTGTGTTCCTTGTTGTTCCAAACTTAATTCTAATCACTTCTAATTAGAGATTTTATTAAAAATAGTGCAATAAATGACTAATTTCACAAAAAATAACGTAATATAAAAAGGAGGTTTTTAACTCTATTGTAGTGTTTTAGAAACTAATATGTCTTCAAAAATGGTTGTTTTTCACTCCTAGGAATGACAACTGTTGTTATATGATGTTTTTTTTTCAAATTTTAAATGATCATTTTTCATGGAGCTTTGAAGGGGATGGATTCGGCCTCCTTTAGCCAGGCCAGAGCTCCAGGAGCCTGGGTAGGATTCTAGCTTTCTCCCCTTGCAGGCACCTGGCACTGAAGAAATTTTTTTTTTCCTTAAAATCTTTATTTTTGTGTTCCTTGTTGTTCCAAACTTAATTCTAATCACTTCTAATTAGAGATTTTATTAAAAATAGTGCAATAAATGACTAATTTCACAAAAAATAATGCAATATAAAACGGAGGTTTTTAACTTTATTGTAGTGTCTTAGAAACTAATATGTCTTCAAAAATGTTTTTTTATCACTCCTAGGAGTGAAAACTGTTGTTATATGATGTTTTTTTTTTTCAAATTTTAAATGATCATTTTTCATGGAGCTTTGAAGGGGATGGATTCGGCCTCCTTTAGCCAGGCCAGAGCTCCAGGAGCCTGGGTAGGATTCTAGCTTTCTCCCCTTGCAGGCACCTGGCACTGAAGACATAATTTTTTTCTTAAAATCTTTTTTTTTGTGTTCCTTGTTGTTCCAAACTTAATTCTAATCACTTCTAATTAGAGATTATTTTAAAAATAGTGAAATAAATGACTAATTTCACTAAAAATAATGTAATATAACTGATGTTTTTAACTTCATTGTAGTGTTTTAGAAACTACTATGTCTTCAAAAATGGTTATTTTTCACTCCTAGGAATGAAAGCTGTTGTTATATGATGTTTATTTTCAAATTTTGAAAAATCAAAGGATTCTAGCTTCCTCCCCTTACAGGCATAGGACACAGAGAACCTCATGGTTTTCCTAAAAATCTTTTTTTATGTTCCCTGGTGTTCCAAACTTAGTTTAAATCAATTTTAATTTGTTATTATGTTAAAAACAGGGTAATAAATTCCTAATTGGACTATAAATAATGTCATATTGTCTGCTATAAAACTGATGTTTTCAACTCTATTGTAGAGATTCTAGAATCAACTAATAGAGAATTGAAATAAAAAAGGGCATAAGAAGACATTACCAACAACGACCACAAGACGGAGATATTGTCCAGACATTACCAACAACGACCACAAGATGGAGATCTTGTCCAAAGAGGCAAGAAGGGCAAAGCCGCGATAAGGTAAAATCATTTTTTGAAAGAGATTGCTGTCAGAATGCACATCCGTATCCCAAACAGAATCTCTAGAAAAATATGATCATTTGTGAAAAAGGCAAACGAGTGTCTGCTACAATATGATTGCTACATATCTGCATTTGTTGTTTTTTAAGGAGTAAGAGTGCAGGGGGTTTAAACCTGCAATCCAGTGTAGTGAAGTATTTCACAACACTACCTCTAGCACCTCTGGAAATAAATCCTCATAATAATTTTTGCCCTGGGCATGTACCAAAAAATCAGTGAGCATATATATATATCACTGTGTTGAAGCTAGAGACACAGAATAACTGCAAACACAGTGTTCCTGCACTTCAAACTGTTCCTTGAAGGGCTCTCAAACCCCGAATTTCAGATGCCTAGCTGTATCGCTGATGTGTTGCACCTCAGAATCACTTTTAAACCTTACCTCTGGTATCTTTAATCCCTATTGCTCAACGCATGGTAAAAGTATTGCATACATGTGTCTGAAAATGAGCAATGGGCCCCTGAGAGACTCATTTGCCTGTTTCACAAATGATCGTATTTTAATAGAGATTCTGTTTGGGATTCAGATGTGCATTCGGACAGCAATCCCTTTCAAGAAATGATACGTTCTGGATGAGGTCAAAGGTGCTGGAACACTGTATTTCGGATGCGAATGTGTGTCTCCTGCTTCAACGCAGTGGCATATATAGATGTGCTCCTGTAATGTCTTGGTACATGCCCAGGGCAGTAAGCAGTCTGAGGATATATTTCCAGACGGCATAGAGCAGTGAAGCAGTGAAGTAGTGCAACACACTGGATCATTATATTATTAGAATCTATTTGTTTAACATGCACGGGTCTGTCTCAATGGATGCAGTGCTCCTGAAAGGGCTCTCAAACCCTGCATTTCAGATGATTAGCTGTATCCCTCACATGTGGCACCTCAGAATGACTTCTACTTTATTCTGCTTAAATTATTACATTATACATAATTTGAGTTCATTTTTAAAAGTAAAAGGTAATGAAAGGAATGAAAGATATGTAGCAATCACATTGTAACAGGGGTGACAGTGACTTTTTGCTTGTACTAAGCATTAGTACCTAAGTCCACTAATGGACTTCTGGTACCTTTAGGGTACAGTGTTCCCTGAAGGGCTCTCAAACCCCGCATTTCAGATGCATAGCTGTATCGCTGATGTGTTGCACCTCAGAATCACTTTTAAACCTTACCTCTGGTATCTTTAATCCCTATTGCTCAACACATGGTGAAAGTATCGCATACATGTGTCTGAAAATGAGCAATGGGCCCCTGAGAGACTCATTTGCCTGTTTCACAAATGATCACATTTGACTAGAGATTCTGTTTGGGATTCAGTTGTGCATTCTGACAGCAATCCCTTTCAAAAAACGATACATTCTGGATGAGTTCAAAGTTGCAGGAACACTGTATTTAGGATGTCTTTGCAGATATTCTGTGTCTCTAGCTTCAACACAGTGATATATATATATGCTCACTGATTTTTTGGTACATGCCCAAGTCAATAATCATTATGAGGATTTATTTCCAGATGTGCTAGAGGTAGTGTTGTGAAATACTTCATCACACTGGATTGCAGGTTTAAACCCCCTGCACTCTTACTCCTTAAAAACCAACAAATGCAGATATGTAGCAATCACATTGTAACAGGGGTGACAGTGACTTAATGCTTGTACTAAGCATTAGTACCAAAGTCCACTAGTGGACTTCTGGTACCTTTAGGGTACGGTGTTCCTTGAAGGGCTCTCAAACCCCGCATTTCAGATGCCTAGCTGTATCGCTGATGTGTTGCACCTCAGAATCACTTTTAAACCTTACATCTGGTATCTTTAATCCCTATTGCTCAACACATGGTGAAAGTATCGCATACATGTGTCTGAAAATGAGCAATGGGCCCCTGAGAGACTCATTTGCCTGTTTCACAAATGATCACATTTGACTAGAGATTCTGTTTGGGATTCAGTTGTGCATTCTGACAGCAATCCCTTTCAAAAAACGATACATTCTGGATGAGTTCAAAGGTGCAGGAACACTGTATTTAGGATGTCTTTGCAGATATTCTGTGTCTCTAGCTTCAACACAGTGATATATATATATATATGCTCACTGATTTTTTGGTACATGCCAAGGGCAATAATCATTATGAGGATTTATTTCCAGATGTGCTAGAGGTAGTGTTGTGAAATACTTCAACACACTGGATTGCGGGTTTAAACCCCCTGCACTCTTACTCGTTAAAAACCAACAAATGCAATTCACTACTAAAAATTACTGCATTTTCTCCTAGAAAGAGCTCTCAATTAATGAAATGCCCCATTGAACTGGCCCTGATTATACAATGCAAGGAGAAGTCTTCTAAGCCAATACTTGTAACCAGAAAGAGGCTGTATTTCAATTATACAATATACAAAACAATACCATTTAACACAAAGATATAGTCCACACCTCAGCATGCACATGATGAGATTCTTGATATTAGATTAGTAAAAACAATATCAATGCACTGAGAGACGCTTAAGAATAAAGATGCATCAGCCTGACTGCATATTAGTTTTAAAGGGTTATCAGCAAATGCATTTAAAAGAAAAAATGTAAAGTCTTACCTCTTGATCGTAGTGGTGATTCAATATCCAGGACCTTAGTCAAGTCTCAGAGTTACTGTACCTCCTGTCTCAATTACAGGTGAAAAGTGAAAGGTATATTGCACTCAGCAGAAAGTTACCCCGAGCAAAGATTCCACCCATCCCAGAAAACAGCACTCCCATTTGGCAAAGCAGTGGGTGGAGGAAGCCTTTGCTACCATTATCAAACACAGAAATCGTTATAATTTAATTTTAAAAACATGGCTAAGCATGGGTTTAAAGTATATTCAACGGTGCAGGTGCATTCAAAGAAATAGAGTTTCCCAAGCCCTCAGAAAGAATTACCATTTCTAAAGATGTCTAGTTTCAAGCATTAACATCCAAACTACCTGTCTTAGCTGGAACAGGGAGTTTGCTAAGCCACCTGAAAGAATTACCATATCCAAAGATGTCTAGTTTCAAGCATTACCATCCAAAGTACCTGTCTTAGCTGGGCCAGGTAGTTTGCCAAGCCATGTGAAAGAATTACCATTTCCAAAGAAGTCTGTTGTAAGCCAGGTTCAATCATGACCATCCAAAGTACCGGTCGTCCCTTTGGGCGAGAGGGTTTCCTGTGTGTCTAGGATGTGTTCTTCCCTTAAACTTGGCCCTGATTATACAATAAAGGATAAGTAACCAGAAAGAGGTGGTATTTCGATTTTACAGTACATAAAAAATACATACATTCCACAGTGTTACAATATCACATTCCTGATATTAGATTAATAAAAAATATCAAGGCACTGAGGCTAATTAATAAAGATGCTTTTGACTGACTGGACCTTGGAGCAAGGTGTGTAAATTACAACAGACATCTTTAGAAATGGTAAATCTTTCAGGTGGCTTGGCAAATTTACTGCCCCACCTAAGACAGATACTTTGGATGTTAATGCTTGAAACTAGACATCACAACTGATCGTATTTTACTAGAGATTCTGTTTGGGATTCAGATGTGCATTCGGACAGCAATCCCTTTCAAGAAATGATACGTTCTGGATGAGGTCAAAGGTGCTGGAACACTGTATTTCGGATGCGAATGTGTGTCTGCATTTGTTGGTTTTTAAGGAGTAAGAGTGCAGGGGGTTTAAACCTGCAATCCAGTGTGATGAAGTATTTCACAACACTACCTCTAGCACATCTGGAAATAAATCCTCATAATGATTATTGCCCTGGGCATGTACCAAAAAATCAGTGAGCATATATATATATATATCACTGTGTTGAAGCTAGAGACACAGAATAACTGCAAACACATCATAAATACAGTGTTCCTGCAACTTTGAACTCATCCAGAATGTATCGTTTTTTGAAAGGGATTGCAGTCAGAATGCACAACTGAATCCCAAACAGAATCTCTAGTCAAATATGTTCATTTGTGAAACAGGCAAATGAGTCTCTCTGGGGCCCATTGCTCATTTTCAGACACATGTATGCAATACTTTTACCATGCGTTGAGCAATAGGGATTAAAGATACCAGATGTAAGGTTTAAAAGTGATTCTGAGGTGCAACAGATCAGCGATACAGCTAGGCATCTGAAATGCGGGGTTTGAGAGCCCTTCAGGGAACACCGTACCCTAAAGGTACCAGAAGTCAACTAGTGGACTTAGGTACTAATGCTTAGTACAAGCATTAAGTCACTGCCACCCCTGTTACAATGTGATTGCTACATATCTTCCATTCCTTTCATTACCTTTTACTTTTAAAAATGAACTCAAATTGTGTATAATGTAATAATTTAAGTAGAATAAAGTAGAAGTCATTCTGAGGTGCCACATGTGAGGGATACAGCTAGGCATCTGAAATGCAGGGTTTGAGAGCCCTTTAAGGAGCACTGCATCCATTGAGACAGACCCGTGCATGTTAAACAAATACATTCTAATAATATAATGATCCAGTGTGTTGCACTACTTCACTGCTTCACTGCTCTATGCCGTCTGGAAATAAATCCTCAGACTGCTTACTGCCCTGGGCATGTACCAAGACATTACAGGAGCACATCTATATATGCCACTGCCCTGGGCATGTACCAAGACATTACAGGAGACACACAATCGCATCCGAAATACAGTGTTCCAGCACCTTTGACCTCATCCAGAACGTATCATTTCTTGAAAGGGATTGCTGTCAGAATGCACAACTGAATCCCAAACAGAATCTCTAGTCAAATATGATCATTTGTGAAACAGGCAAATGAGTCTCTCAGGGGCCCATTGCTCATTTTCAGACACATGTATGCAATACTTTCACCATGCGTTGGGCAATAGGGATTAAAGATACCAGAGGTAAGGTTTAAAAGTGATTCTGAGGTGCAACACATCAGCGATACAGCTAGGCATCTGAAATGCGGGGTTTGAGAGCCCTTCAGGGAACACCGTACCCTAAAGGTACCAGAAGTTTACTAGTACAAGAATTAAGTCACAGTCATCCCTGTTACAATGTGATTGCTACATATCTGCATTTGTTGGTTTTTAAGGAGTAAGAGTGCAGGGGGTTTAAACCTGCAATCCAGTGTGATGAAGTATTTCACAACACTACCTCTAGCACATCTGGAAATAAATCCTCATAATGATTATTGCCCTGGGCATGTACCAAAAAATCAGTGAGCATATATATATATATAAACACATCCTAAATACAGTGCTCCTGCACCTAACCGTAACCCTAACCTACCTAATGATTTAAGTAGAATAGATTCTTATTATGTAATGATAAAGTGTGTTGCACTACTTCACTGCATCAAAGCTGTATGCCGTCTGGAAATAAATCCTCAGTCTACTTATTGCCCTGGGCATGTACCTATAAATCACTGAGCATATATATATATATCACTGTGTTGAAGCTAGAGACACAGAATCACTGCAAACACATCCTAAACACAGTGTTCTTGCACCTTTGACCTCATCCAGAACGTAACATTCTTCGAAAGGGATTGCTGTCCAAATGCACATCTGAATCCCAAACAGAATCTCTAGTAAAATATGATAATTTGTGAAACAGGCAAATGAGTGTCACAGGGGCCCATTCCTTATTGTTAGACACATATATACAAAGCTTTCACCATGCATTAAGCAATAGGGATTATAGACACCACAGGTAAGGTTAGAAGTCATTCTGAGGTGCCACATTTGAAGGATACAGCTAGGCATCTGAAATGCAGGGTTTGAGAGCCCTTCAGGAGCAATGCATCCTTTGAGACACACCTGTGCATGTTAAACAAATGATCATTTCCTTCAGCATTAGGGACTAAATATACTAAACGTATGATTCTAAAATGTTATTTTCACATATATTAATGTAATGTAATGCTTATGCTTTATAAACAAATCTAATTAAAAAAAGCTTAAGTTTTGTATTTATCTTGTACCATAGAACATGATTTTCTTTGTATTTCAAGCCCACAAAGTGTGCAAATGACGCACTACATGATATAAGGACGATTATCACATGCATATCGATATTATCTTTCTTATGAAAATACATTCCTTTCATTACCTTTTACTTTTTAAAATGAACTCAAATTGTGTATAATGTAATAATTTAAGTAGAATAGATTCTAATCATATAATGATCCAGTGTGTTGCACTAGTTCACTGCTTCACTGCTCTATGCCGTCTGGAAATAAATCCTCAGACTGCTTACTGCCCTGGGCATGTACCAAGAAATTACAGGAACACATCAATATACAGTATATCACTGCGTTGAAGCAGGAGACACACAATCGCATCCTAAATACAGTGTTCCAGCACCTTTGACCTCATCCAGAACGTATCATTTCTTGAAAGGGATTGCTGTCCGAATGCACATCTGAATCCTAAACAGAATCTCTAGTAAAATACGATCAGTTGTGATGTCTAGTTTCAAGCATTAACATCCAAAGTACTTGTCTTAGGTGGGGCAGTAAATTTGCCAAGCCACCTGAAAGAATTACCATTTCTACAAATGTCTGTTGTAATTTACACACCTTGCTCCAAGGTCCAGTCAGTCAAAAGCATCTTTATTAATTAGCTTCAGTACCTTGATATTTTTTATTAATCTAATATCAGGAATCTCACCATGTGCACGCTGAGCTGTGGAATATATGTATTTTTTATGTACTGTAAAATTGAAATACCACCTCTTTCTGGTTACTTATCCTTTATTGTATAATCAGGGCCAAGTTTAAGGGAAGAACACATCCTAGACACACAGGAAACCCTCTCGCCCAAAGGGACGACCGGTACTTTGGATGGTCATGATTGAACCTGGCTTACAACAGACTTCTTTGGAAATGGTAATTCTTTCACATGGCTTGGCAAACTACCTGGCCCAGCTAAGACAGGTACTTTGGATGGTAATGCTTGAAACTAGACATCTTTGGATATGGTAATTCTTTCAGGTGGCTTAGCAAACTCCCTGCTCCAGCTAAGACAGGTAGTTTGGATGTTAATGCTTGAAACTAGACATCTTTAGAAATGGTAATTCTTTCTGAGGGCTTGGGAAACTCTATTTCTTTGAATGCACCTGCACCGTTGAATATACTTTAAACCCATGCTTAGCCATGTTTTTAAAATTAAATTATAACGATTTCTGTGTTTGATAATGGTAGCAAAGGCTTCCTCCACCCACTGCTTTGCCAAAGGGGAGTGCTGTTTTCTGGGATGGGTGGAATCTTTGCTCGGGGTAACTTTCTGCTGAGTGCAATATACCTTTCACTTTTCACCTGTAATTGAGACAGGAGGTACAGTAACTCTGAGACTTGACTAAGGTCCTGGATATTGAATCACCACTACGATCAAGAGGTAAGACTTTACATTTTTTCTTTTAAATGCATTTGCTGATAACCCTTTAAAACTAATATGCAGTCAGGCTGATGCATCTTTATTCTTAAGCGTCTCTCAGTGCATTGATATTGTTTTTACTAATCTAATATCAAGAATCTCATCATGTGCATGCTGAGGTGTGGACTATATCTTTGTGTTAAATGGTATTGTTTTGTATATTGTATAATTGAAATACAGCCTCTTTCTGGTTACAAGTATTGGCTTAGAAGACTTCTCCTTGCATTGTATAATCAGGGCCAGTTCAATGGGGCATTTCATTAATTGAGAGCTCTTTCTAGGAGAAAATGCAGTAATTTTTAGTAGTGAATTGCATTTGTTGGTTTTTAACGAGTAAGAGTGCAGGGGGTTTAAACCCGCAATCCAGTGTGTTGAAGTATTTCACAACACTACCTCTAGCACATCTGGAAATAAATCCTCATAATGATTATTGCCCTTGGCATGTACCAAAAAATCAGTGAGCATATATATATATATCACTGTGTTGAAGCTAGAGACACAGAATATCTGCAAAGACATCCTAAATACAGTGTTCCTGCACCTTTGAACTCATCCAGAATGTATCGTTTTTTGAAAGGGATTGCTGTCAGAATGCACAACTGAATCCCAAACAGAATCTCTAGTCAAATGTGATCATTTGTGAAACAGGCAAATGAGTCTCTCAGGGGCCCATTGCTCATTTTCAGACACATGTATGCGATACTTTCACCATGTGTTGAGCAATAGGGATTAAAGATACCAGATGTAAGGTTTAAAAGTGATTCTGAGGTGCAACACATCAGCGATACAGCTAGGCATCTGAAATGCGGGGTTTGAGAGCCCTTCAAGGAACACCGTACCCTAAAGGTACCAGAAGTCCACTAGTGGACTTTGGTACTAATGCTTAGTACAAGCATTAAGTCACTGTCACCCCTGTTACAATGTGATTGCTACATATCTGCATTTGTTGGTTTTTAAGGAGTAAGAGTGCAGGGGGTTTAAACCTGCAATCCAGTGTGATGAAGTATTTCACAACACTACCTCTAGCACATCTGGAAATAAATCCTCATAATGATTATTGACTTGGGCATGTACCAAAAAATCAGTGAGCATATATATATATCACTGTGTTGAAGCTAGAGACACAGAATATCTGCAAAGACATCCTAAATACAGTGTTCCTGCAACTTTGAACTCATCCAGAATGTATCGTTTTTTGAAAGGGATTGCAGTCAGAATGCACAACTGAATCCCAAACAGAATCTCTAGTCAAATATGTTCATTTGTGAAACAGGCAAATGAGTCTCTCAGGGGCCCATTGCTCATTTTCAGACACATGTATGCGATACTTTTACCATGCTTGAGCAATAGGGATTAAAGATACCAGAGGTAAGGTTTAAAAGTGATTCTGAGGTGCAACACATCAGCGATACAGCTAGGCATCTGAAATGCGGGGTTTGAGAGCCCTTCAGGGAGCACCGTACCCTAAAGGTACCAGAAGTCCACTAGTGGACTTAGGTACTAATGCTTAATACAAGCATTAAGTCACTGTCACTCCTGTTACAATGTGATTGCTATATATCTTCCATTCCTTTCATTACCTTTTACTTTTTAAAATGAACTCAAATTGTGTATAATGTAATAATTTAAGTAGAATAAAGTAGAAGTCATTCTGAGGTGCCACATGTGAGGGATACAGCTAAGCATCTGAAATGTAGGGTTTGAGAGCCCTTTCAGGAGCACTGCATCCATTGAGACAGACCCGTGCATGTTAAACAAATGATCATTTCTTTCAGCATTAGAGACTAAATATACTAAACGTATGATGCTAAAACGTTATTTTCACATATATTAATGTAATAAATGATTGCTTATGCTTTATAAACAAATCTAATTAAAATAAAAGCTTAAGTTTTGTATTTATCTTTTACCATAGAACATGATTTTCTTTGTATTTCAAGCTCACAAAGTGACCAAATGACGCACTACATGATATAAGGAAGATTATCACATGCATATCGGTATTATCTTTCTTATGAAAATGCATTCCTTTCATTACCTTTTACTTTTAAAATGAACTCCAATTGTGTAGAATGTAATAATTTAAGTAGAATAGATTCCAATAATATAATGATCCAGTATGTTGCACTGGCCTGGTCAGCCTGGCCTGGGGGATGGTGCACATAGCACTTTCAGTGCTGGAGGTGTTAATGGGGGAGGTGTTGGAGATTGGCAGCTGTGGGGGATGGCTGGGTGAGTAGCTATCAGGGTTTGTAGCTTTTCCTTTGCATCTTGTCCTCTGTGGCCATGATTAAGAGGGACGGCCGGGGGCATTCGTATTGCATTCGTAAATTGCATTTGTTGGTTTTTAAGGAGTAATAGTGCAGGGGGTTTAAACCTGCAATCCAGTGTGATGAAGTATTTCACAACACTACCTCTAGCACATCTGGAAATAAAACCTCATAATGATTATTGCCCTGGGCATGTACCAAAAGATCAGGGAGCATATATATATATCACTGTGTTGAAGCTAGAGATACAGAATAACTGCAAACACATCCTAAATACAGTGTTCCTGCACCTTTGAACTCATCCAGAATGTATCGTTTTTTGAAAGGGATTGCTGTCAGAATGCACAACTGAATCCCAAACAGAATCTCTAGTCAAATATGATCATTTGTGAAACAGGCAAATGAGTCTCTCAGGGGCCCATTGCTCATTTTCAGACACATGTATGCGATACTTTTACCATGCGTTGAGCAATAGGGATTAAAGATACCAGAGGTAAGGTTTAAAAGTGATTCTGAGGTGCAACACATCAGCGATACAGCTAGGCATCTGAAATGCGGGGTTTGAGAGCCCTTCAGGGAGCACCGTACCCTAAAGGTACCAGAAGTCCACTAGTGGACTTAGGTACTAATGCTTAATACAAGCATTAAGTCACTGTCACCTCTGTTACAATGTGATTGCTACATATCTTCCATTCCTTTCATTACCTTTTACTTTTTAAAATGAACTCAAATTGTGTATAATGTAATAATTTAAGTAGAATAAAGTAGAAGTCATTCTGAGGTGCCACATGTGAGGGATACAGCTAAGCATCTGAAATGTAGGGTTTGAGAGCCCTTTCAGGAGCACTGCATCCATTGAGACAGACCCGTGCATGTTAAACAAATGATCATTTCTTTCAGCATTAGAGACTAAATATACTAAACGTATGATGCTAAAACGTTATTTTCACATATATTAATGTAATAAATGATTGCTTATGCTTTATAAACAAATCTAATTAAAATAAAAGCTTAAGATTTGTATTTATCTTGTACCATTGAACATGATTTTCTTTGTATTTCAAGCCCACAAAGTGACCAAATGACGCACTACATGATATAAGGAAGATTATCACATGCATATCGGTATTATCTTTCTTATGAAAATGCATTCCTTTCATTACCATTTACTTTTAAAATGAACTCCAATTGTGTAGAATGTAATAATTTAAGTAGAATAGATTCTAATAATATAATGATCAAGTGTGTTGCACTGGCCTGGTCAGCCTGGCCTGGGGGATGGTGCACATAGCACTTTCAGTGCTGGAGGTGTTAATGGGGGAGGTGTTGGAGATTGGCAGCTGTGGGGGATGGCTGGGTGAGTAGCTGTCAGGGTTTGTAGCTTTTCCTTTGCATCTTGTCCTCTGGGGCCATGATTAAGAGGGACGGCCGGGGGCATTCGTATTGCATTCGTAAATTGCATTTGTTGGTTTTTAAGGAGTAAGAGTGCAGGGGGTTTAAACCTGCAATCCAGTGTGTTAAAGTATTTCACAACACTACCTCTAGCACATCTGGAAATAAATCCTCATAATGATAATTGCCCTGGGCATGTACCAAAAAATCAGTGAGCATATATATATATATCACTGTGTTGAAGCTAGAGACACAGAATAACTGCAAACACATCATAAATACAGTGTTCCTGCACTTTGAACTCATCCAGAATGTATCGTTTTTTGAAAGGGATTGCAGTCAGAATGCACAACTGAATCCCAAACAGAATCTCTAGTCAAATATGTTCATTTGTGAAACAGGCAAATGAGTCTCTCAGGGGCCCATTGCTCATTTTCAGACACATGTATGCAATACTTTTACCATGCGTTGAGCAATAGGGATTAAAGATACCAGATGTAAGGTTTAAAAGTGATTCTGAGGTGCAACACATCAGCGATACAGCTAGGCATCTGAAATGCGGGGTTTGAGAGCCCTTCAAGGAACACCGTACCCTAAAGGTACCAGAAGTTTACTAGTGCAAACATTAAGTCACTGTAACCCCTGTTACTATGTGATTGCTACATATCTGCATTTGTTGGTTTTTAAGGAGTAAGAGTGCAGGGGGTTTAAACCTGCAATCCAGTGTGATGAAGTATTTCACAACACTACCTCTAGCACATCTGGAAATAAATCCTCATAATGATTATTGCCCTGGGCATGTACCAAAAAATCAGTGAGCATATATATATATATATCACTGTGTTGAAGCTAGAGACACAGAATAACTGCAAACACATCATAAATACAGTGTTCCTGCAACTTTGAACTCATCCAGAATGTATAGTTTTTTGAAAGGGATTGCTGTCAGAATGCACAACTGAATCCCAAACAGAATCTCTAGTCAAATGTGATCATTTGTGAAACAGGCAAATGAGTCTCTCAGGGGCCCATTGCTCATTTTCAGACACATGTATGCGATACTTTTACCATGCGTTGAGCAATAGGGATTAAAGATACCAGAGGTAAGGTTTAAAAGTGATTCTGAGGTGCAACACATCAGCGATACAGCTAGGCATCTGAAATGCGGGGTTTGAGAGCCCTTCAGGGAACACCGTACCCTAAAGGTACCAGAAGTCCACTAGTGGACTTAGGTACTGATGCTTAGTACAAGCATTAAGTCACTGTCACCCCTGTTACAATGTGATTGCTACATATCTTTCATTCCTTTCATTACCTTTTACTTTTAAAAATGAACTCAAATTGTGTATAATGTAATAATTTAAGCAGAATAACGTAGAAGTCATTCTGAGGTGCCACATGTGAGGGATACAGCTAGGCGTCTGAAATGCAGGGTTTGAGGGCCCTTTCAGGAGCACTGCATCCATTGAGACAGACCCGTGCATGTTAAACAAATAGATTCTAATAATATAATGATCTAGTGTGTTGCACTACTTCACTGCTTCACTGCTCTACGCCGTCTGGAAATATATCCTCAGACTGCTTACTGCCCTGGGCATGTACCAAGACATTACAGGAGAACATCTATATATGCCTCTGCGTTGAAGCAGGAGACACACATTTGCATCCGAAATACAGTGTTCCGGCACCTTTGACCTCATCCAGAACGTATCATTTCTTGAAAGGGATTGCTGTCCGAATGCACATCTGAATCCCAAACAGAATCTCTAGTAAAATACGATCAGTTGTGATGTCTAGTTTCAAGCATTAACATCCAAAGTATCTGTCTTAGGTGGGGCAGTAAATTTGCCAAGCCACCTGAAAGAATTACTTTTTCTAAAGATGTCTGTTGTAATTTACACACCTTGCTCCAAGGTCCAGTCAGTCAAAAGCATCTTTGTTAATTAGCCTCAGTGCCTTGATATTTTTAATTAATCTAATATCAGGAATATCACCATGTGCATGCTGAGCTGTGGAATGTATGTATTTTTTATGTACTGTAAAATCGAAATACCACCTCTTTCTGATTACTTATCCTTTATTGTATAATCAGGGCCAAATAAATCTAAATCAGTGTCACCTGCTGGGTTCAAAACGCCTTCAGGAGACACCAAATAGGAGGCACTGGACTATAAATACCCATCCATGTTATAACACACTCACCAAGGGTTTTTTAGTTTAACTCTGAGCTTTGAGATATTTAATACCTATGGTACCCATATTCACCCTTTATTTAAGGGAAGTACACATCCTAGACACACAGGAAACCCTCTCGCCCCAAGGGACGACCAGTACTTTGGATGGTCATGATTGAACCTGGCTTACAACAGACTTCTTTGGAAATGGTAATTCTTTCACATGGCTTGGCAAACTACCTGGCCCAGCTAAGACAGGTACTTTGGATGTTAATGCTTGAAACTAGACATCTTTGGATATGGTAATTCTTTCAGGTTGCTTAGCAAGCTCCCTGCTCCAGCTAAGACAGGTAGTTTGGATGTTAATGCTTGAAACTAGACATCTTTAGAAATGGTAATTCTTTCTGAGGGCTTGGGAAACTCTATTTCTTTGAATGCACCTGCACCGTTGAATATACTTTAAACCCATGCTTAGCCATGTTTTTAAAATTAAATTATAACGATTTCTGTGTTTGATAATGGTAGCAAAGGCTTCCTCCACCCACTGCTTTGCCAAAGGGGAGTGCTGTTTTCTGGGATGGGTAGAGTCTTTGCTCGGGGTAACTTTCTGCTGAGTGCAATATACCTTTCACTTTTCACCTGCAATCGAGACAGGAGGTACAGTAACTCTGAGACTTGACTAAGGTCCTGGATATTGAATCACCACTACGATCAAGAGGTAAGACTTTACATTTTTACTTTTAAATGCATTTGCTGATAACCTTTTAAAACTAATATGCAGTTAGGCAGATGCATCTTTATTCTTAAGCGTCTCTCAGTGCATTTATATTGTTTTTACTAATCTAATATCAAGAATATCACTGTGTTGAAGCTAGAGACACAGAATATCTGCAAACACATCCTAAATACAGTGTTCCTGCACCTTTGAACTCATCCAGAATGTATCGTTTTTTGAAAGGGATTGCTGTCAGAATGCACAACTGAATCCCAAACAGAATCTCTAGTCAAATGTGATCATTTGTGAATCAGGCAAATGAGTCTCTCAGGGGCCCATTGCTCATTTTCAGACACATGTATGCAATACTTTCACCATGTGTTGAGCAATAGGGATTAAAGATACCAGATGTAAGGTTTAAAAGTGATTCTGAGGTGCAACACATCAGCGATACAGCTGGGCATCTGAAATGCGGGGTTTGAGAGCCCTTCAGGGAACACCGTACCCTAAAGGTACCAGAAGTCCACTAGTGGACTTAGGTACTAATGCTTAGTACAAGCAAAAAGTCACTGTCACCCCTGTTACAATGTGATTGCTACATATCTTTCATTCCTTTCATTACCCTTTACTTTTAAAAATGAACTCAAATTGTGTATAATGTAATAATTTAAGTAGAATAAAGTAGAAGTCATTCTGAGGTGCCACATGTGAGGGATACAGCTAGGCATCTGAAATGCAGGGTTTGAGAGCCCTTTCAGGAGCACTGCATCCATTGAGACAGACCCGTGCATGTTAAACAAATAGATTCTAATAATATAATGATCCAGTGTGTTGCACTACTTCACTGCTTCACTGCTCTATGCCGTCTGGAAATAAATCCTCAGACTGCTTACTGCCCTGGGCATGTACCAAGAAATTACAGGAGCACATCAATATACAGTATATCACTGCGTTGAAGCAGGAGACACACAATCGCATCCTAAATACAGTGTTCCGGCACCTTTGACCTCATCCAGAACGTATCATTTCTTGAAAGGGATTGCTGTCCGAATGCACATCTGAATCCCAAACAGAATCTCTAGTAAAATACGATCAGTTGTGATGTCTAGTTTCAAGCATTAACATCCAAAGTACCTGTCTTAGGTGGGGCAGTAAATTTGCCAAGCCACCTGAAAGAATTACCATTTCTAAAGATGTCTGTTGTAATTTACACACCTTGCTCCAAGGTCCAGTCAGTCAAAAGCATCTTTATTAATTAGCCTCAGTGCCTTGATATTTTTTATTAATCTAATATCAGGAATCTCACCATGTGCATGCTGAGCTGTGGAAAGTATGTATTTTTTTATGTACTGTAAAATCGAAATACCACCTCTTTCTGGTTACTTATCCTTTATTGTATAATCAGGGCCAAGTAAAACTAAATCAGTGTCACCTGCTGGGTTCAAAACGCCTTCAGGGGACACCAAATAGGAGGCACTGGACTATAAATACCCATCCATGTTATAACACACTTACCAAGGGTTTTTTAGTTTAACTCTGAGCTTTGAGAGATTTAATACCTATGGTACCCATATTCACCCTTTATTTAAGGGAAGTACACATCCTAGACACACAGGAAACCCTCTCGCCCCAAGGGACGACCGGTACTTTGGATGGTCATGATTGAACCTGGCTTACAACAGACTTCTTTGGAAATGGTAATTCTTTCACATGGCTTGGCAAACTACCTGGCCCAGCTAAGACAGGTACTTTGGATGTTAATGCTTGAAGCTAGACATCTTTGGATATGGTAATTCTTTCAGGTGGCTTAGCAAACTCCCTGCTCCAGCTAAGACAGGTACTTTGGATGTTAATGCTTGAAACTAGACATCTTTAGAAATGGCAATTCTTTCTGAGGGCTTGGGAAACTCTATTTCTTTGAATGCACTTGCACCGTTGAATATACTTTAAACCCATGCTTAGCCATGTTTTTAAAATTAAATTATAACGATTTCTGTGTTTGATAATGGTAGCAAAGGCTTCCTCCACCCACTGCTTTGCCAAAGGGGAGTGCTGTTTTCTGGGAGGGGTGGAGTCTTTGCTCGGGGTAACTTTCTGCTGAGTGCAATATACCTTTCACTTTTCACCTGCAATCGAGACAGGAGGTACAGTAACTCTGAGACTTGACTAAGGTCCTGGATATTGAATCACCACTACGATCAAGAGGTAAGACTTTATATTTTTACTTTTAAATGCATTTGCTGATAACCTTTTAAAACTAATATGCAGTCAGGCAGATGCATCTTTATTCTTAAGCGTCTCTCAGTGCATTGATATTGTTTTTACTAATCTAATATCAAGAATCTCATCATGTGATTAATTGATTAATTGCAATAGTGTAACTGCAAATGAATATAGATGAGAATGTATGTTTGTTCATATGCAATGGCATGAGCAGTTTCTCATTGCAGTGGATTTTCAGGGCCAATTCATCTTCCATCTTATACTGAATATGAAAGGTAGTTGTTTCTATATGGACTCAGTCTTTGGAATTTGTATATATATATATTTCAGTGATCCCTCAGCCATTCCTTCTGTATTGTAATTCAATTTCTCTTTTAAAATTCCTTCCCCACTTCTAGGACCTGCAGTTGCTGAACTCCACAATGGCTCCTATTGGAAAGTCTGTGACTGAGACCAAGTAAGTGTTCACTTTTTTATGAAACCATTATTTATTTTGGAGCAATGACCAATTCTTATATAAATACAATGAAATCATTATGCTCAAACTATGAGAGAGAAAATTAAGGATAATTTAAGAAATCAGTCTTAGCTTGTTTCTATACACAGATGGTATAATTTATTTTCAAAGGAAACCCGCGAGGATTCCCCTGGTGTGCAAGATGTGCCTGAATACTTTTGATCAGCTTCCTGCTCACTTGAAGAGGGCGTGTATGAAGCACGCCACGGCAGAAGAGATCAGGATGGCCTCTCAACAGGCGAGGGAGGACATGATGAATCACCTGAAGAACGGGGTCATCGTGGATTACCACAGAATAGAAATTGTGTCTGGTGAGGCAAACAGGATAGCGGTTGTAAGACTGCTAGAGTCCTCGGGCCTTTTTGTACGTGGGAAGCCTGAAGACACATTGGCACGGTGAGATATTTTTAATATGTAAGGCTTCTGTAGTTTCTTTTTGAAATCATTGTTACAACATATTATGTAAAAGCATGTTGAAAAGAATCTACCTGCATTCCAGCGGCCCTGAGCAAGAGGCCACTGTCCAGGAGGAAGAGATGCCAGAGGCTGCTCCAGAAACTGAAGCAGAAGCGGAGGAGGAAGGGGAAGATGGGGAACAGTAAGACTCTCTGCTCAATAGGGTTTCTAGTGCTTTATTTTTTATTTGCACGTTGTATGTATAAAATTAGATTTTGTTTCACAGAGGCAAGAAAAAATGTAGCCTTAATTGGGATGTCAGTGAATTGGTAGATATACACATTCACACAGGGCCACATCTAAAGCCATTTTCTCCCAGAAGCCAACTAAGAAAACGGAAACACTTATAATACATGTAATTGTCCATGTGTCTTATATCTACAGGGTGTCAGTTAAAGGTAATCTAAAAGCTCTCCGAAAAAGAGTTGCCCTGGCTGGACTTTACAGAAAACACTCTCTTGATTCTCCTCTCCTGGCTGGCTTTAAACAATACCTTATCCAGGGCCTGGGAATGGTAAACTGCTCCAAGGAGGTAGGTATTTGGTACATGGTTTTACTCGGCTTAAACTTCACAGGATGTTGGTCATAAAAATAATGACTTTCTCTATATATGTTTTTCAGGTTGAAAATGTCTCCAGGTTCCTGTTTTTTATGGATCCATCAGATGTTTCCTTAAGTTTTCTGAAGGACATTTCCAAAATGCAGACATTTGTTTCCCAGTTGAAGATGACTGGGTTGTCTCACCAGACCATTGCAGGTTATATCATTAATATCAGCAGATTCCTGCTCTTCATCCGAAAAAACACTAACCTGCAAGTGGAGGATCCCAGTCTAGCTAAGAGTTTAATAGACTTCCAGAGCAATCTAAAGGATATAAAAAAGAGAAACAACAAGAGTGTCAGACAGGAAATAACCAGAAAGAGGTACTTTACTTATTAAATGTTGGTTCAACTTGTACTTGCTTTTCTATTCAAACACATGAATTTTGCCTTTTGGAGGCTGATAGTATTGTTCTCTCTCCCCCAGACTAACACAGCTGCAGAGTCCTCCACCTAAACTAAGCGATTGCTTGAAGGTGTTGAGTGTTGCAAAGAAAGATGTGCAGCGGATACTGGGCAAGACACACGCCTCTGCAGACATCACCACAAGTGAACGGATTGTTGTGATGCTTTACCTGCAGGCCATTCTCCAGCTGAAGCACCTTCAGCGCCCAGGGGTGGTAAAGAATATGACAGTAAGCATCCCTTCATACAACCAAGAATTTTGATTATAGATGTTCTTTTCGAGAAATTGTTTTTAATTAATATTTGTACTAAAAAAATCTTCTGAATTCAGGTCCTGGATTGGATACGGCGAAAAATTGTTGTGAATAAAAGTGGGCAAAACAGGGTAATAATCTCTGTCAAAGAGCGCATGGCTGCAACTCAGCGACTAGCTTCCTTTGCACTAAATGAAGAAGAGGAAAAGGTGAGTTGAAGGTTATATTTTGATATTTCATTGCTAAAAACTGTCTTTAGCATTCAATGGTATGTGAAGAATACTGCATTTAAACTGCATTTTTATTTTTTTTATTTTCTCAGATGTTTCACTGCTACTTCATTAACTTACGCTGTGATGCAAACTGCAGGATGGAAATAGAACATTTTTTTGTGTATGCAGGAGGAGAACCAGTTCACAATCCTACCTATGATCTGCGAAGACTGCATGAGAAGTAAATTGAATTATATAATTATTTTGATGTATTTTCTTTTTACTTTTCTGTGGCTTGAAAACAACTATTTTATATATGTTTGTTTTGCAGGTACCACCTACCACTGATTACTTGCTATGTTGCAAGAAGGGCATTTGAAATGGAAATAAAGAAGCTACCTATTGATCAGAAAACTGTCCTGAATGATTATTTAGGTGTTTCAAATGGAACTGTTGAAAACCTAGCCAGAAGGCTGACAGATGAGGACATGTGCTCAGCCAGCGAACTAATTCATGGCATTGTAGAAGCAGGATCTCTGTAAGTGTCACAGTGATATCCAAATTCAGTATTTGAAAGTCAATATTTAGGATAAACATAAATTTCTCATATTTTTTTAAACTTCAGTTCATCATCAGGAGAGCAATCTTCAGGCTATGGACAAGAACGTACAGCTGCTATACGGTAAGTTTTAATTCAATATCCCTCTTTCAGTTACCTTTTAGCCACTCTGTCTTAGATCTGAGATATTTAAGTTTTCTTTTTATAAATAGGTCCACTGTGGCAGCTGCTGCATATAGATGCCCAAAGATGGATGATGCTGCAGCCTTCCAGAAGCTGATACAGATTTTTCCCGTGACATTAGATGGGCAGCCTCCTAGAAAGAAAGAGCGCCTGAGAGTGACCGGCATTCACGATCGCCACTGTTACAATAGATGGAGAGCTGAGCAGAGGAAAAGGAGGCAACAGAACATATTCGGTAAGAACAGGATTTCTTCCCTTTTTAAAGAGTAATATTTCAAGAGTCTATTACTGGATATATTCTTTGGGTGGATTTCTGATATCTCACTACAGATCAATACAATAGACGGTTACCAACAGAAAGCCAAGTGACCCATTATATAGAAAAAATGGGATGGTCAACCAATACACCAGCTGTGTCCGAGGTACTTCAGAACTGGAAGCCGCATGTAGAAGTCCAACCAAATGGCAAGGACATTGAAAATCTGGTAAAACTCCAAACCTGGAGAGGCCTGCACATCGTTGACGATCCTGTGAAAGGGAAGAAGGTTATAACTTCCAGGCGTTTCCAGAAGGGAGAGGTGGTATGTGATTACCATGGCAAGGTTATCACAAAGACAGCTGGAGAAGCCCTAATGGCACAGATGGCAGAAGGAGACATGGGATATCTATTCTTTTTTGATGGACCTAAACAAAAAATGTGCATTGATTCGCGTGAAGAACACTGCACCTGCCACCCGGATATGGACACAATTGGAAGGCGCATAAATCATTCAAACAAAAAAGCCAACCTCAGACCAATTAAAGAATCTTTTGTAATTGACGAAAAGACTGACATAACAATTCTGTTCTTGGCAAAAAGAGAGATTGTAGTGGGAGAAGAGCTCCTATATGATTACGGTGTCTCCAGGAAGTCGTTTAATGGAGAAGGACAATCTCTGGAGTGGTTGGACGAATGATCATAAAATAAAGCTTTTATCTCCTCTGCCTCTCCACGGCAGAGGAGATCAGGATGACCTCTCAACAGGCGAGGAAGGACATGATAAATCACCTGAAAAACGGGGTCATCGTGGATTACAACAGAATAGAGATCGTGTCTGGTGAGGCAAACAGGACAGTGGTTGTAAGACTGCTGGAGTCCTTGGGCCTTTTTGTACATGGGAAGCCTGAAGACACATTGGCACGGTGAGATATTTTTAATTTGTAAGGCTTCTGTAGTTTCTTTTTGAAATCATTGTTACAACATATTATGTAAAAGCATGTTGAAAAGAATCTACCTAATAAAATAAAATAAATATGCCAACCTGTATCACAATCACAAACCCCTACTCTTAAGGGCGCTCCAGCCCTTCCTGATTTGCCTCATTCCCCGCATCTGTTCCTTGTTCCTACCCTGTTTCAGTTCAACTTTAAAAGCCAGGCGCTCACTTCACTCGAGGCTCTGCACCTGATCTCCGCATCGTGTGAGCCCGGGTCCTGGTTGTGCCTGGCTCCGTTGTGTTTTTAGCTTCCTGCTCCTGTTCCTGTTCCATTTGTTACTGCTAAAAAATGCCACATGCTTTAAACAAAACAAAAAAAGATTTAAAGATGTGAACCATTTCTTAAATTTGTTGACACTATCTGAACAGCACAGCATTCCCAGAATGGACAATGGAGTTTTCAGCAGCATTAGACGGGCAGCCTCTTGGGAAGAGAGAAGGAATGAGACCGACTGGACTTCATTAATGACACCGTTCTTATTGAAAGAGAACAGAAAGATAAGTCTGGATAATAATTCTTACTCTGATTTTATTATTATTTTCTTTCATTATCTACAAAATAGATTTTTGATAAGCTTCTTTTGAAACTGCCCAACATTACCAAACAGAAGATTGTTTTGGCAGGACACCATTTGTGCATCAAAAGCACCGGAGAGGTGTATATGACAGCCTATTTTCTGCCACTGAAATACTAATTGCTTCATTTCAGTTCATCCTTAGGCGAGCAGAAGAAAAAGAAGTTTGATGGAATTGGATGGAATTCCTCTTGGGAAGAAAGATAACAGAGACTGACTGGACTTCAAGAACAGCACCTTTCTGATTCACAGCGAACAGAACACAAAAGATGAGTCTAGGGAACAATTGCTTTATTTTCTTAATTAAAATTTCTGAAATGTTTAAGGACAACAGCAATGAACATTGTTAATGAGTTAGAGGTTAGATAGACCTGTATTTCCAGTGGTTTGTCATTTCGACAATGTTTTAAAATTGAATTTCTATAAAGTGGACACCCTTGACATACACAAAATGAAACCATTTCATTTTCATTTTGGAGCTAAACTGCAGGAAACATTTTTTCAGTAAACTGTTAAAAGCATATTATGGTCTGAAAGCCAAGATATTATTTGTGACCACATTAATTAATTACTTTTTAAACTGTAAAGCAATAATCTGCCAACATGGCTAGTTTCTATCACTGAGCTGGGATTTCTAGTTACGACAGAGATCAGTTTCTTAAACAGAATAAAATTGTCTCCATCCTGGAAATTCAGTCACGAATTTGAATAGGGCTTATGGTATTTGATCAGTTTCACAGCCTAATTCTACTGTATTCGTTTTTTAAATGATTCACAATTGTGAATATTAGAAATATTAATGCACAGAGTTCCTTAGGCTTTTATTTTTTAATTTTGTTGTCAACACAATCATAATGATTATGCATATGCTATTTTTTGTAGCTGTCACCTGCCATTCACTACCAGAAAAGATGCAAGGATGTACATGAAGAGGTGTGATGACCACGACGACAGTGCCGTGGCTCAGGACGAAATCACAAATTTTCACCTGCCTAACACCTTTGGAAGAAGAAATCAATAATACAGAAAAACCTCCAAACTATTTTTCTAATTGTATTATGTTAGCATACCCAGAGGGGTTGGGCAGCCAGTTGATCTTGGACCCCTAGAGGTTTTTTTTTCCTCCTAACTAAGGAGTTTTTGGTTCCTCTCCTCAGTTATCTTCTGGCTTTTACTCTTTCACATCATGTATCATCACCCAGCTATGTTAAGTGCCCCAGGTCAACCTTGTTATGAAAGATGTTATATAAAAATCAATTGAATTTAATTATACTAGTTGTGAATGCTGTCATATTTTATTGCCATAATTTCTAAAAAAATAATAAACATTATTGTGCAATTAGCTTTTTCAAGCTTTTGATTATCTATATAATTTCAATACAACTTCTAATTGTGATCATCATGAACAATGACTGCTTCTTGTTTTGGGATTAAAATAAATTTTTATAACTAAAAAATGTATGAAACAAACTGTGAGATTGCAATATATTAAAATTGGCCCCTCATTGTTCTGTGATTCTTACCAATTGCGCAGACCACAGCAGGTCAAAGGAATTCACAGATAACTCTACTCTGAGAATTTGGTAAGTTTAGTGAGGAGTGTTTAGTGAAGCGACCAGGGGTGAATATGATCATTTACCCCAAGTCCAGTAGTAGAAGCACTAAGTCAATGTCACCCTTGCTACAATGTGATTGCTACATATCTTCATTTGTTGGTTTTTAAGGAGTAAGAGTGCCGAGGGTCTAAATCTGCGATCCAGTGTGTTGAAGTATTTCACAACACTACCTGTAGCCCATCTGGAAATAAATCCTCATTCTGATTATTGCCCTGGGCATGTACCAATAAATCACTGAGCATATATATATATATATCACTGTGTTGAAGCTAGAGACACAGAATCACTGCAAACACATCCTAAATACAGTGCTCCTGCACCTAACCGTAACCCTAACCTACCTAATGATTTAAGTAGAATAGATTCTAATAATGTAATGATAAAGTGTGTTGCACTACTTCACTGCATCAAAGCTCTATGCCGTCTGGAAATAAATCCTCAGACTGCTTATTGCCCTGGGCATGTACCTATAAATCACTGAGCATATATATATATCACTGTGTTGAAGCTAGAGACACAGAATCACTGCAAACACATCCTAAACACAGTGTTCCTGCACCTTTGACCTCATCCAGAACGTAACATTCTTTGAAAGGGATTGCTGTCCAAATGCACATCTGAATCCCAAACAGAATCTCTAGTAAAATATGATAATTTGTGAAACAGGCAAATGAGTGTCACAGGGGCCCATTCCTTATTGTTAGACACATATATGCAAAGCTTTCACCATGCATTAAGCAATAGGGATT
>NW_028296635.1:1500000-1505000 GCF_055471065.1 Atractosteus spatula | reverse complement strand
CCGAGGTTAAAGGACATTAAATGAAAGCTCTGGGTCTCTGCTTTCATATGCATTGGGTTTTAAGCTTGTAGTATGTACCGTTTTGGAGAAATTAACGGAATTATGTCATCCGTTTGGTCAACATTCTAAAATATTGGACTCATATTCTTAGGATGGTGACATGATGCTGCTTTTAAAACCGGGGTTAATGGACATTAAATGAAAGGTCAGGATCTCTGCTTTCTCATGCAGTTGGTTTTAAGCTTGTAGATTGTACCGTTTTGGAGAAATTAACGGAAATATGTCATCCGTTTGATCAATATTCTAAAATATTGGACTCATATTCTTATGATGGCAGACATGATGCTGCGTTTAAAACCGGGGTTAATGGACATTAAATGAAAGCTCTGGGTCTCTGCTTTCACATGCATTTGGTTTTAAGCTTGTAGTTTGCACCGTTTTCGAGAAATTAACGAAAATATGTCATTCGTTTGATCAATATTCTATAATATTGGACTCATATTCTTATGATGGCAGACATGATGCTGCGTTTAAAACCGGGGTTAATGGGCTTTAAATGAAGCTCTGGGTCTCTGCTTTCATATGCATTTGGTTTTAAGCTTGTACTTTGCACCGTTTTGGAGAAATTAACGAAAATATGTCATTCGTTTGGTCAATTTTCCAAAATTTTAAACACATTTTCATTTGATGGCAGACATGATGCTGCGTTTAAAACCGCGGTTAAAGGACATTAAATGAAAGCTCTGTGTCTCTGCTTTCATATGCATTGGGTTTTAAGCTTGTAGTATGTACCGTTTTGGAGAAATTAACGGAAATATGTCATCCGTTTGGTCAATATTCTAAAATATTGGACTCATATTCTTATGATGGTGACATGATGCTGCGTTTAAAACCGGGGTTAATGGACATTAAATGAAAGCTCTGGATCTCTGCTTTCTCATGCATTTGGTTTTAAGCTTGTAGTTTGCACCGTTTTGGAGAAATTAACGAAAATATGTCATTCGTTTGATCAATATTCTAAAATATTGGACTCATATTCTTATGATGGCAGACATGATGCTGCGTTTAAAACCGGGGTTAATGGGCTTTAAATGAAAGCTCTGGGTCTCTGCTTTCATATGCATTTGGTTTTAAGCTTGTAGTTTGCACCATTTTGGAGAAATTAACGAAAATATGTCATTCGTTTGGTCAATTTTCCAAAATATTAAACACATTTTTATTTGATGGCAGACATGATGCTGCGTTTAAAACCGGGGTTAAAGGACATTAAATGAAAGCTCTGTGTCTCTGCTTTCATATGCAATGGGTTTTAAGCTTGTAGTATGTACCGTTTTGGAGAAATTAACGGAAATATGTCATCCGTTTGGTCAACATTCTAAAATATTGGACTCATATTCTTATGATGGTGACATGATGCTGCGTTTAAAACCGGGGTTAATGGACATTAAAAGAAAGCTCTGGGTCTCTGCTTTCACATGCATTTGGTTTTAAGCTTGTAGATTGCACCGTTTTGGAGAAATTAACGGAAATATGTCATCCGTTTGGTCAATATTCTAAAATATTGGACTCATATTCTTATGATGGCAGACATGATGCTGCTTTTAAATCCGGGGTTAATGGGCTTTAAATGAAAGCTCTGGGTCTCTGCTTTCATATGCATTTGGTTTTAAGCTTGTAGTTTGCACCGTTTTGGAGAAATTAACGAAAATATGTCATTCGTTTGGTCAATTTTCCAAAATATTAAACACATTTTTATTTGATGGCAGACATGATGCTGCGTTTAAAACCGGGGTTAAAGGACATTAAATGAAAGCTCTGTGTCTCTGCTTTCATATGCATTGGGTTTTAAGCTTGTAGTATGTACCGTTTTGGTGAAATTAACGGAATTATGTCATCCGTTTGGTCAACATTCTAAAATATTGGACTCATATTCTTATGATGGTGACATGATGCTGCGTTTAAAACCGGGGTTAATGGACATTAAATGAAAGCTCTGGGTCTCTGCTTTCTCATGCATTTGGTTTTAAGCTTGTAGATTGTACCGTTTTGGAGAAATTAACGGAAATATGTCATCCGTTTGGTCAATATTCTAAAATATTAGACTCATATTCTTATGATGGCAGACATGATGCTGCTTTTAAATCCGGGGTTAATGGACATTAAATGAAAGCTCTGGGTCTCTGCTTTCATATGCATTTGGTTTTAAGCTTGTAGTTTGCACCGTTTTGGAGAAATTAACGAAAATATGTCATACGTTTGATCAATATTCTATAATATTGGACTCATATTCTTATGATGGCAGACATGATGCTGCGTTTAAAACCGGGGTTAATGGGCTTTAAATGAAAGCTCTGGGTCTCTGCTTTCATATGCATTTGGTTTTAAGCTTGTACTTTGCACCGTTTTGGAGAAATTAACGAAAATATGTCATTCGTTTGGTCAATTTTCCAAAATTTTAAACACATTTTCATTTGATGGCAGACATGATGCTGCGTTTAAAACCGCGGTTAAAGGACATTAAATGAAAGCTCTGTGTCTCTGCTTTCATATGCATTGGGTTTTAAGCTTGTAGTATGTACCGTTTTGGAGAAATTAACGGAAATATGTCATCCGTTTGGTCAATATTCTAAAATATTGGACTCATATTCTTATGATGGTGACATGATGCTGCGTTTAAAACCGGGGTTAATGGACATTAAATGAAAGCTCTGGATCTCTGCTTTCTCATGCATTTGGTTTTAAGCTTGTAGTTTGCACCGTTTTGGAGAAATTAACGAAAATATGTCATTCGTTTGATCAATATTCTAAAATATTGGACTCATATTCTTATGATGGCAGACATGATGCTGCTTTTAAATCCGGGGTTAATGGGCTTTAAATGAAAGCTCTGGGTCTCTGCTTTCTCATGCATTCGGTTTTAAGCTTGTAGATTGCACCGTTTTGGAGAAATTAACGAAAATATGTCATTCGTTTGATCAATATTCTAAAATATTGGACTCATATTCTTATGATGGCAGACATGATGCTGCGTTTAAAACCGGGGTTAATGGGCTTTAAATGAAAGCTCTGGGTCTCTGCTTTCATATGCATTTGGTTTTAAGCTTGTAGTTTGCACCATTTTGGAGAAATTAACGAAAATATGTCATTCGTTTGGTCAATTTTCCAAAATATTAAACACATTTTTATTTGATGGCAGACATGATGCTGCGTTTAAAACCGGGGTTAAAGGACATTAAATGAAAGCTCTGGGTCTCTGTTTTCATATGCATTGGGTTTTAAGCTTGTAGTATGCACCGTTTTGGAGAAATTAACGGAAATATGTCATCCGTTTGGTCAATATTCTAAAATATTAGACTCATATTCTTATGATGGCAGACATGATGCTGCTTTTAAATCCGGGGTTAATGGACATTAAATGAAAGCTCTGGGTCTCTGCTTTCATATGCATTTGGTTTTAAGCTTGTAGTTTGCACCGTTTTCGAGAAATTAACGAAAATATGTCATTCGTTTGGTCAATATTCCAAAATATTAAACACATGTTTATTTGATGGCAGACATGATACTGCGTTTAAAACCGGGGTTAAAGGACATTAAATGAAAGCTCTGGGTCTCTGCTTTCACATGCATTGGGTTTTAAGCTTGTAGTATGCACCGTGTAGGAGAAATTAACGGAAATATGTCATCCGTTTGGTCAATATTCTAAAATATTAGACTCATATTCTTATGATGGCAGACATGATGCTGCTTTTAAATCCGGGGTTAATGGACATTAAATGAAAGCTCTGGGTCTCTGCTTTCATATGCATTTGGTTTTAAGCTTGTAGTTTGCACCGTTTTCGAGAAATTAACGAAAATATGTCATTCGTTTGGTCAATTTTCCAAAATATTAAACACATTTTTATTTGATGGCAGACATGATGCTGCGTTTAAAACCGGGGTTAAAGGACACTGAATGAAAGCTCTGGGTCTCTGCTTTCACATGCATTTGGTTTTAAGCTTGTAGTATACACCGTTTTGGAGAAATTAACGAAAATATGTCATCCGTTTGGTCAATATTCTAAAATATTGGACTCATATTCTTATGATGGTGACATGATGCTGCGTTTAAAACCGGGGTTAATGGACATTAAATGAAAGCTCTGGGTCTCTGCTTTCACATGCATTTGGTTTTAAGCTTGTAGATTGCACCGTTTTGGAGAAATTAACGAAAATATGTCATACGTTTGGTCAATATTCTAAAATATTGGACTCATATTCTTATGATGGCAGACATGATGCTGCTTTTAAACCCGGGGTTAATGGACATTAAATGAAAGCTCTGGGTCTCTGCTTTCACATGCATTTGGTTTTAAGCTTGTAGTATGCACCGTTTTGGAGAAATTAACGGAAATATGTCATCCGTTAGGTAAATTTTCCAAAATATTGGACTCATTTTCTTATGATGGCAGACATGATGCTGCTTTTAAACCCGGGGTTAATGGACATTAAATGAAAGCTCTGGATCTCTGCTTTCACATGCATTTGGTTTTAAGCTTGTAGTATGCACCGTTTTGGAAATATTAATGAAAATATGCCATCCGTTTCGTCAAAATTCGAAAATATTGGACTCATTCTTATGATGGCAGACATGATGTTGCGTTTAAAACCGGGGTTAATGGACATTAAATGAAAGCTCTGTGTCTCTGCTTTCATATGCATTGGGTTTTAAGCTTGTAGTATACACCGTTTTGGAGAAATTAACGGAAATATGTCATCCTTTTGGTCAATATTCTAATATATAGGACTCATATTCTTATGATGGCAGACATGATGCTGCGTTTAAAACCGGGGTTAATGGACATTAAATGAAAGCTCTGGGTCTCTGCTTTCATATGCATTGGGTTTTAAGCTTGTAGTATGCACCGTTTTGGAGAAATTAACGGAAATATGTCATTCGTTTGGTCAATTTTTTAAATATTAAACAAATTTTCATTTGATGACAGACATGATCCTGCGTTTAA
>NW_028296635.1:1492500-1495000 GCF_055471065.1 Atractosteus spatula | reverse complement strand
CCGATCGTAAAAAAGACTAAGTCCCCCGGGTGACCAGGCCCCTATAAAGCCGGTCGTAAAAAAGACTAAGTCCCCCGGGTGACCAGGCCCCTATAAAGCCGATCGTAAAAAAGACTAAGTCCCCCGGGTGACCAGGCCCCTATAAAGCCGATCGTAAAAAAGACTAAGTCCCCCGGGTGACCAGGCCTCCGAAAAGCCGATCGTAAAAAAGACTAAGTCCCCCGGGTGACCAGGCCCCTATAAAGCCGGTCGTAAAAAAGACTAAGTCCCCCGGGTGACCAGGCCCCTATAAAGCCGATCGTAAAAAAGACTAAGTCCCCCGGGTGACCAGGCCCCTATAAAGCCGATCGTAAAAAAGACTAAGTCCCCCGGGTGACCAGGCCTCCGAAAAGCCGATCGTAAAAAAGACTAAGTCCCCCGGGTGACCAGGCCCCTATAAAGCCGATCGTAAAAAAGACTAAGTCCCCCGGGTGACCAGGCCCCTATAAAGCCGGTCGTAAAAAAGACTAAGTCCCCCGGGTGACCAGGCCCCTATAAAGCCGATCGTAAAAAAGACTAAGTCCCCCGGGTGACCAGGCCCCTATAAAGCCGATCGTAAAAAAGACTAAGTCCCCCGGGTGACCAGGCCCCTATAAAGCCGATCGTAAAAAAGACTAAGTCCCCCGGGTGACCAGGCCCCTTTAAAGCCGATCGTAAAAAAGACTAAGTCCCCCGGGTGACCAGGCCCCTATAAAGCCGATCGTAAAAAAGACTAAGTCCCCCGGGTGACCAGGCCCCTATAAAGCCGATCGTAAAAAAGACTAAGTCCCCCGGGTGACCAGGCCCCTATAAAGCCGATCGTAAAAAAGACTAAGTCCCCCGGGTGACCAGGCCCCTTTAAAGCCGATCGTAAAAAAGACTAAGTCCAGCGGGTGACCAGGCGTCCCGAATCTGTCGGGGGTGACCAGGTGGCCGGCCCGCTGGACGGCGCTGAATGGGTCTAAATAATCGGAAGGGGGCTTAAGTCTGCAGCAGGGGGCATGGCCGGAGTCCATCCCCAGGCGGGGGGCATATTTCCCGGGCAGGGAGGCTTGGATCCCCCTGTCTGAACCGAAAGCACTGCTCGCGGTCGAACCGGGAGCCGGGTGCCTCAGACGCCGCTGCTGTGGTGCTTTTCCCCTTTTCACAAGCCTGGAGGCTTGGCCCAGGCCTAGCAGGAGGCATGCAACCGCCTGAGAGCGCTCCCGGGGTGAAAAAAAGACTTTTTCGTTTTCATGGAGCTTTTAAGGGGATGAATCCACCCCGCTCAAGCCCAGGCAGAGCTCCACAAGCTGGGCTTGGATTCCAGGTTCGCTCCCTTGCAGGCACCGGGTACGGAAGTTGCGGTGGCGTATCTCCGGGTATGTGGGAGTACCGAAAGTCGAGTGGTGTGGTCCCGGGTATGTGGGAGGACCGATTCTGGAGTGGTGTGGTCCCGGGTATGTGGCAGGACCGAAACTCGGGTGGCTTTGTCCCAGGCACGTGGGCAGGCCGAGTCAGCGGTGGCGTGGTCCCGGGTACGAGGGAGAGGCCGAAACAGGGGTGGCCTCTCCCCAGGCACGCAGGGAGCCTGTCAGAGGGCGGCCAGCCCCGCAGCTGTGCGGGGGGCGCCCTCGGCACCCCGGCCTGCCCCAGGGCAGGCGGGGGAGCCTGACAGAGGGCGGCCAGCCCCGCAGGTGTGCGGGGGGCGCCCTCGGCACCCCGGCCTGCCCCAGGGCAGGCGGGGGAGCCTGACAGAGGGCGGCCAGCCCCGCAGGTGTGCGGGGGGCGCCCTCGGCACCCCGGCCTGTCCCAGGGCAGGCGGGGGAGCCTGACAGAGGGCGGCCAGCCCCGCAGGTGTGCGGGGGGCGCCCTCGGCACCCCGGCCTGCCCCAGGGCAGGCGGGGGAGCCTGACAGAGGGCGGCCAGCCCCGCAGGTGTGCGGGCTGAGCCCTCGGCACCCCGGCCTGTCCCAGGGCAGGCGGGGGAGCCTGACAGAGGGCGGCCAGCCCCGCAGGTGTGCGGGGGGCGCCCTCGGCACCCCGGCCTGCCCCAGGGCAGGCGGGGGAGCCTGACAGAGAGCGGCCAGCCCCGCAGGTGTGCGGGGGGCGCCCTCGGCACCCCGGCCTGCCCCAGGGCAGGCGGGGGAGCCTGACAGAGGGCGGCCAGCCCCGCAGCTGTGCGGGCTGAGCCCTCGGCACCCCGGCCTGCCCCAGGGCAGGCGGGGGAGCCTGACAGAGGGCGGCCAGCCCCGCAGGTGTGCGGGGGGCGCCCTCGGCACCCCGGCCTGCCCCAGGGCAGGCGGGGGAGCCTGACAGAGGGCGGCCAGCCCCGCAGGTGTGCGGGCTGAGCCCTCGGCACCCCGGCCTGCCCCAGGGCAGGCGGGGGAGCCTGACAGAGGGCGGCCAGCCCCGCAGGTGTGCGGGGGGCGCCCTCGGCACCCCGGCCTGCCCCAGGGCAGGCGGGGGAGCCTGACAGAGGGCGGCCAGCCCCGCAGCTGTGC
>NW_028296635.1:1460000-1485000 GCF_055471065.1 Atractosteus spatula | reverse complement strand
GTTATATGATGTTTTTTTTTCAAATTTTAAATGATCATTTTTCATGGAGCTTTGAAGGGGATGGATTCGGCCTCCTTTAGCCAGGCCAGAGCTCCAGGAGCCTGGGTAGGATTCTAGCTTTCTCCCCTTGCAGGCACCTGGCACTGAAGAAAAAAAATTTTTCCTTAAAATCTTTTTTTTTGTGTTCCTTGTTGTTCCAAACTTAATTCTAATCACTTCTAATTAGAGATTTTATTAAAAATAGTGCAATAAATGACTAATTTCACAAAAAATAACGTAATATAAAAAGGAGGTTTTTAACTCTATTGTAGTGTTTTAGAAACTAATATGTCTTCAAAAATGGTTGTTTTTCACTCCTAGGAATGACAACTGTTGTTATATGATGTTTTTTTTTCAAATTTTAAATGATCATTTTTCATGGAGCTTTGAAGGGGATGGATTCGGCCTCCTTTAGCCAGGCCAGAGCTCCAGGAGCCTGGGTAGGATTCTAGCTTTCTCCCCTTGCAGGCACCTGGCACTGAAGAAATTTTTTTTTTCCTTAAAATCTTTATTTTTGTGTTCCTTGTTGTTCCAAACTTAATTCTAATCACTTCTAATTAGAGATTTTATTAAAAATAGTGCAATAAATGACTAATTTCACAAAAAATAATGCAATATAAAACGGAGGTTTTTAACTTTATTGTAGTGTCTTAGAAACTAATATGTCTTCAAAAATGTTTTTTTATCACTCCTAGGAGTGAAAACTGTTGTTATATGATGTTTTTTTTTTTCAAATTTTAAATGATCATTTTTCATGGAGCTTTGAAGGGGATGGATTCGGCCTCCTTTAGCCAGGCCAGAGCTCCAGGAGCCTGGGTAGGATTCTAGCTTTCTCCCCTTGCAGGCACCTGGCACTGAAGACATAATTTTTTTCTTAAAATCTTTTTTTTTGTGTTCCTTGTTGTTCCAAACTTAATTCTAATCACTTCTAATTAGAGATTATTTTAAAAATAGTGAAATAAATGACTAATTTCACTAAAAATAATGTAATATAACTGATGTTTTTAACTTCATTGTAGTGTTTTAGAAACTACTATGTCTTCAAAAATGGTTATTTTTCACTCCTAGGAATGAAAGCTGTTGTTATATGATGTTTATTTTCAAATTTTGAAAAATCAAAGGATTCTAGCTTCCTCCCCTTACAGGCATAGGACACAGAGAACCTCATGGTTTTCCTAAAAATCTTTTTTTATGTTCCCTGGTGTTCCAAACTTAGTTTAAATCAATTTTAATTTGTTATTATGTTAAAAACAGGGTAATAAATTCCTAATTGGACTATAAATAATGTCATATTGTCTGCTATAAAACTGATGTTTTCAACTCTATTGTAGAGATTCTAGAATCAACTAATAGAGAATTGAAATAAAAAAGGGCATAAGAAGACATTACCAACAACGACCACAAGACGGAGATATTGTCCAGACATTACCAACAACGACCACAAGATGGAGATCTTGTCCAAAGAGGCAAGAAGGGCAAAGCCGCGATAAGGTAAAATCATTTTTTGAAAGAGATTGCTGTCAGAATGCACATCCGTATCCCAAACAGAATCTCTAGAAAAATATGATCATTTGTGAAAAAGGCAAACGAGTGTCTGCTACAATATGATTGCTACATATCTGCATTTGTTGTTTTTTAAGGAGTAAGAGTGCAGGGGGTTTAAACCTGCAATCCAGTGTAGTGAAGTATTTCACAACACTACCTCTAGCACCTCTGGAAATAAATCCTCATAATAATTTTTGCCCTGGGCATGTACCAAAAAATCAGTGAGCATATATATATATCACTGTGTTGAAGCTAGAGACACAGAATAACTGCAAACACAGTGTTCCTGCACTTCAAACTGTTCCTTGAAGGGCTCTCAAACCCCGAATTTCAGATGCCTAGCTGTATCGCTGATGTGTTGCACCTCAGAATCACTTTTAAACCTTACCTCTGGTATCTTTAATCCCTATTGCTCAACGCATGGTAAAAGTATTGCATACATGTGTCTGAAAATGAGCAATGGGCCCCTGAGAGACTCATTTGCCTGTTTCACAAATGATCGTATTTTAATAGAGATTCTGTTTGGGATTCAGATGTGCATTCGGACAGCAATCCCTTTCAAGAAATGATACGTTCTGGATGAGGTCAAAGGTGCTGGAACACTGTATTTCGGATGCGAATGTGTGTCTCCTGCTTCAACGCAGTGGCATATATAGATGTGCTCCTGTAATGTCTTGGTACATGCCCAGGGCAGTAAGCAGTCTGAGGATATATTTCCAGACGGCATAGAGCAGTGAAGCAGTGAAGTAGTGCAACACACTGGATCATTATATTATTAGAATCTATTTGTTTAACATGCACGGGTCTGTCTCAATGGATGCAGTGCTCCTGAAAGGGCTCTCAAACCCTGCATTTCAGATGATTAGCTGTATCCCTCACATGTGGCACCTCAGAATGACTTCTACTTTATTCTGCTTAAATTATTACATTATACATAATTTGAGTTCATTTTTAAAAGTAAAAGGTAATGAAAGGAATGAAAGATATGTAGCAATCACATTGTAACAGGGGTGACAGTGACTTTTTGCTTGTACTAAGCATTAGTACCTAAGTCCACTAATGGACTTCTGGTACCTTTAGGGTACAGTGTTCCCTGAAGGGCTCTCAAACCCCGCATTTCAGATGCATAGCTGTATCGCTGATGTGTTGCACCTCAGAATCACTTTTAAACCTTACCTCTGGTATCTTTAATCCCTATTGCTCAACACATGGTGAAAGTATCGCATACATGTGTCTGAAAATGAGCAATGGGCCCCTGAGAGACTCATTTGCCTGTTTCACAAATGATCACATTTGACTAGAGATTCTGTTTGGGATTCAGTTGTGCATTCTGACAGCAATCCCTTTCAAAAAACGATACATTCTGGATGAGTTCAAAGTTGCAGGAACACTGTATTTAGGATGTCTTTGCAGATATTCTGTGTCTCTAGCTTCAACACAGTGATATATATATATGCTCACTGATTTTTTGGTACATGCCCAAGTCAATAATCATTATGAGGATTTATTTCCAGATGTGCTAGAGGTAGTGTTGTGAAATACTTCATCACACTGGATTGCAGGTTTAAACCCCCTGCACTCTTACTCCTTAAAAACCAACAAATGCAGATATGTAGCAATCACATTGTAACAGGGGTGACAGTGACTTAATGCTTGTACTAAGCATTAGTACCAAAGTCCACTAGTGGACTTCTGGTACCTTTAGGGTACGGTGTTCCTTGAAGGGCTCTCAAACCCCGCATTTCAGATGCCTAGCTGTATCGCTGATGTGTTGCACCTCAGAATCACTTTTAAACCTTACATCTGGTATCTTTAATCCCTATTGCTCAACACATGGTGAAAGTATCGCATACATGTGTCTGAAAATGAGCAATGGGCCCCTGAGAGACTCATTTGCCTGTTTCACAAATGATCACATTTGACTAGAGATTCTGTTTGGGATTCAGTTGTGCATTCTGACAGCAATCCCTTTCAAAAAACGATACATTCTGGATGAGTTCAAAGGTGCAGGAACACTGTATTTAGGATGTCTTTGCAGATATTCTGTGTCTCTAGCTTCAACACAGTGATATATATATATATATGCTCACTGATTTTTTGGTACATGCCAAGGGCAATAATCATTATGAGGATTTATTTCCAGATGTGCTAGAGGTAGTGTTGTGAAATACTTCAACACACTGGATTGCGGGTTTAAACCCCCTGCACTCTTACTCGTTAAAAACCAACAAATGCAATTCACTACTAAAAATTACTGCATTTTCTCCTAGAAAGAGCTCTCAATTAATGAAATGCCCCATTGAACTGGCCCTGATTATACAATGCAAGGAGAAGTCTTCTAAGCCAATACTTGTAACCAGAAAGAGGCTGTATTTCAATTATACAATATACAAAACAATACCATTTAACACAAAGATATAGTCCACACCTCAGCATGCACATGATGAGATTCTTGATATTAGATTAGTAAAAACAATATCAATGCACTGAGAGACGCTTAAGAATAAAGATGCATCAGCCTGACTGCATATTAGTTTTAAAGGGTTATCAGCAAATGCATTTAAAAGAAAAAATGTAAAGTCTTACCTCTTGATCGTAGTGGTGATTCAATATCCAGGACCTTAGTCAAGTCTCAGAGTTACTGTACCTCCTGTCTCAATTACAGGTGAAAAGTGAAAGGTATATTGCACTCAGCAGAAAGTTACCCCGAGCAAAGATTCCACCCATCCCAGAAAACAGCACTCCCATTTGGCAAAGCAGTGGGTGGAGGAAGCCTTTGCTACCATTATCAAACACAGAAATCGTTATAATTTAATTTTAAAAACATGGCTAAGCATGGGTTTAAAGTATATTCAACGGTGCAGGTGCATTCAAAGAAATAGAGTTTCCCAAGCCCTCAGAAAGAATTACCATTTCTAAAGATGTCTAGTTTCAAGCATTAACATCCAAACTACCTGTCTTAGCTGGAACAGGGAGTTTGCTAAGCCACCTGAAAGAATTACCATATCCAAAGATGTCTAGTTTCAAGCATTACCATCCAAAGTACCTGTCTTAGCTGGGCCAGGTAGTTTGCCAAGCCATGTGAAAGAATTACCATTTCCAAAGAAGTCTGTTGTAAGCCAGGTTCAATCATGACCATCCAAAGTACCGGTCGTCCCTTTGGGCGAGAGGGTTTCCTGTGTGTCTAGGATGTGTTCTTCCCTTAAACTTGGCCCTGATTATACAATAAAGGATAAGTAACCAGAAAGAGGTGGTATTTCGATTTTACAGTACATAAAAAATACATACATTCCACAGTGTTACAATATCACATTCCTGATATTAGATTAATAAAAAATATCAAGGCACTGAGGCTAATTAATAAAGATGCTTTTGACTGACTGGACCTTGGAGCAAGGTGTGTAAATTACAACAGACATCTTTAGAAATGGTAAATCTTTCAGGTGGCTTGGCAAATTTACTGCCCCACCTAAGACAGATACTTTGGATGTTAATGCTTGAAACTAGACATCACAACTGATCGTATTTTACTAGAGATTCTGTTTGGGATTCAGATGTGCATTCGGACAGCAATCCCTTTCAAGAAATGATACGTTCTGGATGAGGTCAAAGGTGCTGGAACACTGTATTTCGGATGCGAATGTGTGTCTGCATTTGTTGGTTTTTAAGGAGTAAGAGTGCAGGGGGTTTAAACCTGCAATCCAGTGTGATGAAGTATTTCACAACACTACCTCTAGCACATCTGGAAATAAATCCTCATAATGATTATTGCCCTGGGCATGTACCAAAAAATCAGTGAGCATATATATATATATATCACTGTGTTGAAGCTAGAGACACAGAATAACTGCAAACACATCATAAATACAGTGTTCCTGCAACTTTGAACTCATCCAGAATGTATCGTTTTTTGAAAGGGATTGCAGTCAGAATGCACAACTGAATCCCAAACAGAATCTCTAGTCAAATATGTTCATTTGTGAAACAGGCAAATGAGTCTCTCTGGGGCCCATTGCTCATTTTCAGACACATGTATGCAATACTTTTACCATGCGTTGAGCAATAGGGATTAAAGATACCAGATGTAAGGTTTAAAAGTGATTCTGAGGTGCAACAGATCAGCGATACAGCTAGGCATCTGAAATGCGGGGTTTGAGAGCCCTTCAGGGAACACCGTACCCTAAAGGTACCAGAAGTCAACTAGTGGACTTAGGTACTAATGCTTAGTACAAGCATTAAGTCACTGCCACCCCTGTTACAATGTGATTGCTACATATCTTCCATTCCTTTCATTACCTTTTACTTTTAAAAATGAACTCAAATTGTGTATAATGTAATAATTTAAGTAGAATAAAGTAGAAGTCATTCTGAGGTGCCACATGTGAGGGATACAGCTAGGCATCTGAAATGCAGGGTTTGAGAGCCCTTTAAGGAGCACTGCATCCATTGAGACAGACCCGTGCATGTTAAACAAATACATTCTAATAATATAATGATCCAGTGTGTTGCACTACTTCACTGCTTCACTGCTCTATGCCGTCTGGAAATAAATCCTCAGACTGCTTACTGCCCTGGGCATGTACCAAGACATTACAGGAGCACATCTATATATGCCACTGCCCTGGGCATGTACCAAGACATTACAGGAGACACACAATCGCATCCGAAATACAGTGTTCCAGCACCTTTGACCTCATCCAGAACGTATCATTTCTTGAAAGGGATTGCTGTCAGAATGCACAACTGAATCCCAAACAGAATCTCTAGTCAAATATGATCATTTGTGAAACAGGCAAATGAGTCTCTCAGGGGCCCATTGCTCATTTTCAGACACATGTATGCAATACTTTCACCATGCGTTGGGCAATAGGGATTAAAGATACCAGAGGTAAGGTTTAAAAGTGATTCTGAGGTGCAACACATCAGCGATACAGCTAGGCATCTGAAATGCGGGGTTTGAGAGCCCTTCAGGGAACACCGTACCCTAAAGGTACCAGAAGTTTACTAGTACAAGAATTAAGTCACAGTCATCCCTGTTACAATGTGATTGCTACATATCTGCATTTGTTGGTTTTTAAGGAGTAAGAGTGCAGGGGGTTTAAACCTGCAATCCAGTGTGATGAAGTATTTCACAACACTACCTCTAGCACATCTGGAAATAAATCCTCATAATGATTATTGCCCTGGGCATGTACCAAAAAATCAGTGAGCATATATATATATATAAACACATCCTAAATACAGTGCTCCTGCACCTAACCGTAACCCTAACCTACCTAATGATTTAAGTAGAATAGATTCTTATTATGTAATGATAAAGTGTGTTGCACTACTTCACTGCATCAAAGCTGTATGCCGTCTGGAAATAAATCCTCAGTCTACTTATTGCCCTGGGCATGTACCTATAAATCACTGAGCATATATATATATATCACTGTGTTGAAGCTAGAGACACAGAATCACTGCAAACACATCCTAAACACAGTGTTCTTGCACCTTTGACCTCATCCAGAACGTAACATTCTTCGAAAGGGATTGCTGTCCAAATGCACATCTGAATCCCAAACAGAATCTCTAGTAAAATATGATAATTTGTGAAACAGGCAAATGAGTGTCACAGGGGCCCATTCCTTATTGTTAGACACATATATACAAAGCTTTCACCATGCATTAAGCAATAGGGATTATAGACACCACAGGTAAGGTTAGAAGTCATTCTGAGGTGCCACATTTGAAGGATACAGCTAGGCATCTGAAATGCAGGGTTTGAGAGCCCTTCAGGAGCAATGCATCCTTTGAGACACACCTGTGCATGTTAAACAAATGATCATTTCCTTCAGCATTAGGGACTAAATATACTAAACGTATGATTCTAAAATGTTATTTTCACATATATTAATGTAATGTAATGCTTATGCTTTATAAACAAATCTAATTAAAAAAAGCTTAAGTTTTGTATTTATCTTGTACCATAGAACATGATTTTCTTTGTATTTCAAGCCCACAAAGTGTGCAAATGACGCACTACATGATATAAGGACGATTATCACATGCATATCGATATTATCTTTCTTATGAAAATACATTCCTTTCATTACCTTTTACTTTTTAAAATGAACTCAAATTGTGTATAATGTAATAATTTAAGTAGAATAGATTCTAATCATATAATGATCCAGTGTGTTGCACTAGTTCACTGCTTCACTGCTCTATGCCGTCTGGAAATAAATCCTCAGACTGCTTACTGCCCTGGGCATGTACCAAGAAATTACAGGAACACATCAATATACAGTATATCACTGCGTTGAAGCAGGAGACACACAATCGCATCCTAAATACAGTGTTCCAGCACCTTTGACCTCATCCAGAACGTATCATTTCTTGAAAGGGATTGCTGTCCGAATGCACATCTGAATCCTAAACAGAATCTCTAGTAAAATACGATCAGTTGTGATGTCTAGTTTCAAGCATTAACATCCAAAGTACTTGTCTTAGGTGGGGCAGTAAATTTGCCAAGCCACCTGAAAGAATTACCATTTCTACAAATGTCTGTTGTAATTTACACACCTTGCTCCAAGGTCCAGTCAGTCAAAAGCATCTTTATTAATTAGCTTCAGTACCTTGATATTTTTTATTAATCTAATATCAGGAATCTCACCATGTGCACGCTGAGCTGTGGAATATATGTATTTTTTATGTACTGTAAAATTGAAATACCACCTCTTTCTGGTTACTTATCCTTTATTGTATAATCAGGGCCAAGTTTAAGGGAAGAACACATCCTAGACACACAGGAAACCCTCTCGCCCAAAGGGACGACCGGTACTTTGGATGGTCATGATTGAACCTGGCTTACAACAGACTTCTTTGGAAATGGTAATTCTTTCACATGGCTTGGCAAACTACCTGGCCCAGCTAAGACAGGTACTTTGGATGGTAATGCTTGAAACTAGACATCTTTGGATATGGTAATTCTTTCAGGTGGCTTAGCAAACTCCCTGCTCCAGCTAAGACAGGTAGTTTGGATGTTAATGCTTGAAACTAGACATCTTTAGAAATGGTAATTCTTTCTGAGGGCTTGGGAAACTCTATTTCTTTGAATGCACCTGCACCGTTGAATATACTTTAAACCCATGCTTAGCCATGTTTTTAAAATTAAATTATAACGATTTCTGTGTTTGATAATGGTAGCAAAGGCTTCCTCCACCCACTGCTTTGCCAAAGGGGAGTGCTGTTTTCTGGGATGGGTGGAATCTTTGCTCGGGGTAACTTTCTGCTGAGTGCAATATACCTTTCACTTTTCACCTGTAATTGAGACAGGAGGTACAGTAACTCTGAGACTTGACTAAGGTCCTGGATATTGAATCACCACTACGATCAAGAGGTAAGACTTTACATTTTTTCTTTTAAATGCATTTGCTGATAACCCTTTAAAACTAATATGCAGTCAGGCTGATGCATCTTTATTCTTAAGCGTCTCTCAGTGCATTGATATTGTTTTTACTAATCTAATATCAAGAATCTCATCATGTGCATGCTGAGGTGTGGACTATATCTTTGTGTTAAATGGTATTGTTTTGTATATTGTATAATTGAAATACAGCCTCTTTCTGGTTACAAGTATTGGCTTAGAAGACTTCTCCTTGCATTGTATAATCAGGGCCAGTTCAATGGGGCATTTCATTAATTGAGAGCTCTTTCTAGGAGAAAATGCAGTAATTTTTAGTAGTGAATTGCATTTGTTGGTTTTTAACGAGTAAGAGTGCAGGGGGTTTAAACCCGCAATCCAGTGTGTTGAAGTATTTCACAACACTACCTCTAGCACATCTGGAAATAAATCCTCATAATGATTATTGCCCTTGGCATGTACCAAAAAATCAGTGAGCATATATATATATATCACTGTGTTGAAGCTAGAGACACAGAATATCTGCAAAGACATCCTAAATACAGTGTTCCTGCACCTTTGAACTCATCCAGAATGTATCGTTTTTTGAAAGGGATTGCTGTCAGAATGCACAACTGAATCCCAAACAGAATCTCTAGTCAAATGTGATCATTTGTGAAACAGGCAAATGAGTCTCTCAGGGGCCCATTGCTCATTTTCAGACACATGTATGCGATACTTTCACCATGTGTTGAGCAATAGGGATTAAAGATACCAGATGTAAGGTTTAAAAGTGATTCTGAGGTGCAACACATCAGCGATACAGCTAGGCATCTGAAATGCGGGGTTTGAGAGCCCTTCAAGGAACACCGTACCCTAAAGGTACCAGAAGTCCACTAGTGGACTTTGGTACTAATGCTTAGTACAAGCATTAAGTCACTGTCACCCCTGTTACAATGTGATTGCTACATATCTGCATTTGTTGGTTTTTAAGGAGTAAGAGTGCAGGGGGTTTAAACCTGCAATCCAGTGTGATGAAGTATTTCACAACACTACCTCTAGCACATCTGGAAATAAATCCTCATAATGATTATTGACTTGGGCATGTACCAAAAAATCAGTGAGCATATATATATATCACTGTGTTGAAGCTAGAGACACAGAATATCTGCAAAGACATCCTAAATACAGTGTTCCTGCAACTTTGAACTCATCCAGAATGTATCGTTTTTTGAAAGGGATTGCAGTCAGAATGCACAACTGAATCCCAAACAGAATCTCTAGTCAAATATGTTCATTTGTGAAACAGGCAAATGAGTCTCTCAGGGGCCCATTGCTCATTTTCAGACACATGTATGCGATACTTTTACCATGCTTGAGCAATAGGGATTAAAGATACCAGAGGTAAGGTTTAAAAGTGATTCTGAGGTGCAACACATCAGCGATACAGCTAGGCATCTGAAATGCGGGGTTTGAGAGCCCTTCAGGGAGCACCGTACCCTAAAGGTACCAGAAGTCCACTAGTGGACTTAGGTACTAATGCTTAATACAAGCATTAAGTCACTGTCACTCCTGTTACAATGTGATTGCTATATATCTTCCATTCCTTTCATTACCTTTTACTTTTTAAAATGAACTCAAATTGTGTATAATGTAATAATTTAAGTAGAATAAAGTAGAAGTCATTCTGAGGTGCCACATGTGAGGGATACAGCTAAGCATCTGAAATGTAGGGTTTGAGAGCCCTTTCAGGAGCACTGCATCCATTGAGACAGACCCGTGCATGTTAAACAAATGATCATTTCTTTCAGCATTAGAGACTAAATATACTAAACGTATGATGCTAAAACGTTATTTTCACATATATTAATGTAATAAATGATTGCTTATGCTTTATAAACAAATCTAATTAAAATAAAAGCTTAAGTTTTGTATTTATCTTTTACCATAGAACATGATTTTCTTTGTATTTCAAGCTCACAAAGTGACCAAATGACGCACTACATGATATAAGGAAGATTATCACATGCATATCGGTATTATCTTTCTTATGAAAATGCATTCCTTTCATTACCTTTTACTTTTAAAATGAACTCCAATTGTGTAGAATGTAATAATTTAAGTAGAATAGATTCCAATAATATAATGATCCAGTATGTTGCACTGGCCTGGTCAGCCTGGCCTGGGGGATGGTGCACATAGCACTTTCAGTGCTGGAGGTGTTAATGGGGGAGGTGTTGGAGATTGGCAGCTGTGGGGGATGGCTGGGTGAGTAGCTATCAGGGTTTGTAGCTTTTCCTTTGCATCTTGTCCTCTGTGGCCATGATTAAGAGGGACGGCCGGGGGCATTCGTATTGCATTCGTAAATTGCATTTGTTGGTTTTTAAGGAGTAATAGTGCAGGGGGTTTAAACCTGCAATCCAGTGTGATGAAGTATTTCACAACACTACCTCTAGCACATCTGGAAATAAAACCTCATAATGATTATTGCCCTGGGCATGTACCAAAAGATCAGGGAGCATATATATATATCACTGTGTTGAAGCTAGAGATACAGAATAACTGCAAACACATCCTAAATACAGTGTTCCTGCACCTTTGAACTCATCCAGAATGTATCGTTTTTTGAAAGGGATTGCTGTCAGAATGCACAACTGAATCCCAAACAGAATCTCTAGTCAAATATGATCATTTGTGAAACAGGCAAATGAGTCTCTCAGGGGCCCATTGCTCATTTTCAGACACATGTATGCGATACTTTTACCATGCGTTGAGCAATAGGGATTAAAGATACCAGAGGTAAGGTTTAAAAGTGATTCTGAGGTGCAACACATCAGCGATACAGCTAGGCATCTGAAATGCGGGGTTTGAGAGCCCTTCAGGGAGCACCGTACCCTAAGGGTACCAGAAGTCCACTAGTGGACTTAGGTACTAATGCTTAATACAAGCATTAAGTCACTGTCACCTCTGTTACAATGTGATTGCTACATATCTTCCATTCCTTTCATTACCTTTTACTTTTTAAAATGAACTCAAATTGTGTATAATGTAATAATTTAAGTAGAATAAAGTAGAAGTCATTCTGAGGTGCCACATGTGAGGGATACAGCTAAGCATCTGAAATGTAGGGTTTGAGAGCCCTTTCAGGAGCACTGCATCCATTGAGACAGACCCGTGCATGTTAAACAAATGATCATTTCTTTCAGCATTAGAGACTAAATATACTAAACGTATGATGCTAAAACGTTATTTTCACATATATTAATGTAATAAATGATTGCTTATGCTTTATAAACAAATCTAATTAAAATAAAAGCTTAAGATTTGTATTTATCTTGTACCATTGAACATGATTTTCTTTGTATTTCAAGCCCACAAAGTGACCAAATGACGCACTACATGATATAAGGAAGATTATCACATGCATATCGGTATTATCTTTCTTATGAAAATGCATTCCTTTCATTACCATTTACTTTTAAAATGAACTCCAATTGTGTAGAATGTAATAATTTAAGTAGAATAGATTCTAATAATATAATGATCAAGTGTGTTGCACTGGCCTGGTCAGCCTGGCCTGGGGGATGGTGCACATAGCACTTTCAGTGCTGGAGGTGTTAATGGGGGAGGTGTTGGAGATTGGCAGCTGTGGGGGATGGCTGGGTGAGTAGCTGTCAGGGTTTGTAGCTTTTCCTTTGCATCTTGTCCTCTGGGGCCATGATTAAGAGGGACGGCCGGGGGCATTCGTATTGCATTCGTAAATTGCATTTGTTGGTTTTTAAGGAGTAAGAGTGCAGGGGGTTTAAACCTGCAATCCAGTGTGTTAAAGTATTTCACAACACTACCTCTAGCACATCTGGAAATAAATCCTCATAATGATAATTGCCCTGGGCATGTACCAAAAAATCAGTGAGCATATATATATATATCACTGTGTTGAAGCTAGAGACACAGAATAACTGCAAACACATCATAAATACAGTGTTCCTGCACTTTGAACTCATCCAGAATGTATCGTTTTTTGAAAGGGATTGCAGTCAGAATGCACAACTGAATCCCAAACAGAATCTCTAGTCAAATATGTTCATTTGTGAAACAGGCAAATGAGTCTCTCAGGGGCCCATTGCTCATTTTCAGACACATGTATGCAATACTTTTACCATGCGTTGAGCAATAGGGATTAAAGATACCAGATGTAAGGTTTAAAAGTGATTCTGAGGTGCAACACATCAGCGATACAGCTAGGCATCTGAAATGCGGGGTTTGAGAGCCCTTCAAGGAACACCGTACCCTAAAGGTACCAGAAGTTTACTAGTGCAAACATTAAGTCACTGTAACCCCTGTTACTATGTGATTGCTACATATCTGCATTTGTTGGTTTTTAAGGAGTAAGAGTGCAGGGGGTTTAAACCTGCAATCCAGTGTGATGAAGTATTTCACAACACTACCTCTAGCACATCTGGAAATAAATCCTCATAATGATTATTGCCCTGGGCATGTACCAAAAAATCAGTGAGCATATATATATATATATCACTGTGTTGAAGCTAGAGACACAGAATAACTGCAAACACATCATAAATACAGTGTTCCTGCAACTTTGAACTCATCCAGAATGTATAGTTTTTTGAAAGGGATTGCTGTCAGAATGCACAACTGAATCCCAAACAGAATCTCTAGTCAAATGTGATCATTTGTGAAACAGGCAAATGAGTCTCTCAGGGGCCCATTGCTCATTTTCAGACACATGTATGCGATACTTTTACCATGCGTTGAGCAATAGGGATTAAAGATACCAGAGGTAAGGTTTAAAAGTGATTCTGAGGTGCAACACATCAGCGATACAGCTAGGCATCTGAAATGCGGGGTTTGAGAGCCCTTCAGGGAACACCGTACCCTAAAGGTACCAGAAGTCCACTAGTGGACTTAGGTACTGATGCTTAGTACAAGCATTAAGTCACTGTCACCCCTGTTACAATGTGATTGCTACATATCTTTCATTCCTTTCATTACCTTTTACTTTTAAAAATGAACTCAAATTGTGTATAATGTAATAATTTAAGCAGAATAACGTAGAAGTCATTCTGAGGTGCCACATGTGAGGGATACAGCTAGGCGTCTGAAATGCAGGGTTTGAGGGCCCTTTCAGGAGCACTGCATCCATTGAGACAGACCCGTGCATGTTAAACAAATAGATTCTAATAATATAATGATCTAGTGTGTTGCACTACTTCACTGCTTCACTGCTCTACGCCGTCTGGAAATATATCCTCAGACTGCTTACTGCCCTGGGCATGTACCAAGACATTACAGGAGAACATCTATATATGCCTCTGCGTTGAAGCAGGAGACACACATTTGCATCCGAAATACAGTGTTCCGGCACCTTTGACCTCATCCAGAACGTATCATTTCTTGAAAGGGATTGCTGTCCGAATGCACATCTGAATCCCAAACAGAATCTCTAGTAAAATACGATCAGTTGTGATGTCTAGTTTCAAGCATTAACATCCAAAGTATCTGTCTTAGGTGGGGCAGTAAATTTGCCAAGCCACCTGAAAGAATTACTTTTTCTAAAGATGTCTGTTGTAATTTACACACCTTGCTCCAAGGTCCAGTCAGTCAAAAGCATCTTTGTTAATTAGCCTCAGTGCCTTGATATTTTTAATTAATCTAATATCAGGAATATCACCATGTGCATGCTGAGCTGTGGAATGTATGTATTTTTTATGTACTGTAAAATCGAAATACCACCTCTTTCTGATTACTTATCCTTTATTGTATAATCAGGGCCAAATAAATCTAAATCAGTGTCACCTGCTGGGTTCAAAACGCCTTCAGGAGACACCAAATAGGAGGCACTGGACTATAAATACCCATCCATGTTATAACACACTCACCAAGGGTTTTTTAGTTTAACTCTGAGCTTTGAGATATTTAATACCTATGGTACCCATATTCACCCTTTATTTAAGGGAAGTACACATCCTAGACACACAGGAAACCCTCTCGCCCCAAGGGACGACCAGTACTTTGGATGGTCATGATTGAACCTGGCTTACAACAGACTTCTTTGGAAATGGTAATTCTTTCACATGGCTTGGCAAACTACCTGGCCCAGCTAAGACAGGTACTTTGGATGTTAATGCTTGAAACTAGACATCTTTGGATATGGTAATTCTTTCAGGTTGCTTAGCAAGCTCCCTGCTCCAGCTAAGACAGGTAGTTTGGATGTTAATGCTTGAAACTAGACATCTTTAGAAATGGTAATTCTTTCTGAGGGCTTGGGAAACTCTATTTCTTTGAATGCACCTGCACCGTTGAATATACTTTAAACCCATGCTTAGCCATGTTTTTAAAATTAAATTATAACGATTTCTGTGTTTGATAATGGTAGCAAAGGCTTCCTCCACCCACTGCTTTGCCAAAGGGGAGTGCTGTTTTCTGGGATGGGTAGAGTCTTTGCTCGGGGTAACTTTCTGCTGAGTGCAATATACCTTTCACTTTTCACCTGCAATCGAGACAGGAGGTACAGTAACTCTGAGACTTGACTAAGGTCCTGGATATTGAATCACCACTACGATCAAGAGGTAAGACTTTACATTTTTACTTTTAAATGCATTTGCTGATAACCTTTTAAAACTAATATGCAGTTAGGCAGATGCATCTTTATTCTTAAGCGTCTCTCAGTGCATTTATATTGTTTTTACTAATCTAATATCAAGAATATCACTGTGTTGAAGCTAGAGACACAGAATATCTGCAAACACATCCTAAATACAGTGTTCCTGCACCTTTGAACTCATCCAGAATGTATCGTTTTTTGAAAGGGATTGCTGTCAGAATGCACAACTGAATCCCAAACAGAATCTCTAGTCAAATGTGATCATTTGTGAATCAGGCAAATGAGTCTCTCAGGGGCCCATTGCTCATTTTCAGACACATGTATGCAATACTTTCACCATGTGTTGAGCAATAGGGATTAAAGATACCAGATGTAAGGTTTAAAAGTGATTCTGAGGTGCAACACATCAGCGATACAGCTGGGCATCTGAAATGCGGGGTTTGAGAGCCCTTCAGGGAACACCGTACCCTAAAGGTACCAGAAGTCCACTAGTGGACTTAGGTACTAATGCTTAGTACAAGCAAAAAGTCACTGTCACCCCTGTTACAATGTGATTGCTACATATCTTTCATTCCTTTCATTACCCTTTACTTTTAAAAATGAACTCAAATTGTGTATAATGTAATAATTTAAGTAGAATAAAGTAGAAGTCATTCTGAGGTGCCACATGTGAGGGATACAGCTAGGCATCTGAAATGCAGGGTTTGAGAGCCCTTTCAGGAGCACTGCATCCATTGAGACAGACCCGTGCATGTTAAACAAATAGATTCTAATAATATAATGATCCAGTGTGTTGCACTACTTCACTGCTTCACTGCTCTATGCCGTCTGGAAATAAATCCTCAGACTGCTTACTGCCCTGGGCATGTACCAAGAAATTACAGGAGCACATCAATATACAGTATATCACTGCGTTGAAGCAGGAGACACACAATCGCATCCTAAATACAGTGTTCCGGCACCTTTGACCTCATCCAGAACGTATCATTTCTTGAAAGGGATTGCTGTCCGAATGCACATCTGAATCCCAAACAGAATCTCTAGTAAAATACGATCAGTTGTGATGTCTAGTTTCAAGCATTAACATCCAAAGTACCTGTCTTAGGTGGGGCAGTAAATTTGCCAAGCCACCTGAAAGAATTACCATTTCTAAAGATGTCTGTTGTAATTTACACACCTTGCTCCAAGGTCCAGTCAGTCAAAAGCATCTTTATTAATTAGCCTCAGTGCCTTGATATTTTTTATTAATCTAATATCAGGAATCTCACCATGTGCATGCTGAGCTGTGGAAAGTATGTATTTTTTTATGTACTGTAAAATCGAAATACCACCTCTTTCTGGTTACTTATCCTTTATTGTATAATCAGGGCCAAGTAAAACTAAATCAGTGTCACCTGCTGGGTTCAAAACGCCTTCAGGGGACACCAAATAGGAGGCACTGGACTATAAATACCCATCCATGTTATAACACACTTACCAAGGGTTTTTTAGTTTAACTCTGAGCTTTGAGAGATTTAATACCTATGGTACCCATATTCACCCTTTATTTAAGGGAAGTACACATCCTAGACACACAGGAAACCCTCTCGCCCCAAGGGACGACCGGTACTTTGGATGGTCATGATTGAACCTGGCTTACAACAGACTTCTTTGGAAATGGTAATTCTTTCACATGGCTTGGCAAACTACCTGGCCCAGCTAAGACAGGTACTTTGGATGTTAATGCTTGAAGCTAGACATCTTTGGATATGGTAATTCTTTCAGGTGGCTTAGCAAACTCCCTGCTCCAGCTAAGACAGGTACTTTGGATGTTAATGCTTGAAACTAGACATCTTTAGAAATGGCAATTCTTTCTGAGGGCTTGGGAAACTCTATTTCTTTGAATGCACTTGCACCGTTGAATATACTTTAAACCCATGCTTAGCCATGTTTTTAAAATTAAATTATAACGATTTCTGTGTTTGATAATGGTAGCAAAGGCTTCCTCCACCCACTGCTTTGCCAAAGGGGAGTGCTGTTTTCTGGGAGGGGTGGAGTCTTTGCTCGGGGTAACTTTCTGCTGAGTGCAATATACCTTTCACTTTTCACCTGCAATCGAGACAGGAGGTACAGTAACTCTGAGACTTGACTAAGGTCCTGGATATTGAATCACCACTACGATCAAGAGGTAAGACTTTATATTTTTACTTTTAAATGCATTTGCTGATAACCTTTTAAAACTAATATGCAGTCAGGCAGATGCATCTTTATTCTTAAGCGTCTCTCAGTGCATTGATATTGTTTTTACTAATCTAATATCAAGAATCTCATCATGTGATTAATTGATTAATTGCAATAGTGTAACTGCAAATGAATATAGATGAGAATGTATGTTTGTTCATATGCAATGGCATGAGCAGTTTCTCATTGCAGTGGATTTTCAGGGCCAATTCATCTTCCATCTTATACTGAATATGAAAGGTAGTTGTTTCTATATGGACTCAGTCTTTGGAATTTGTATATATATATATTTCAGTGATCCCTCAGCCATTCCTTCTGTATTGTAATTCAATTTCTCTTTTAAAATTCCTTCCCCACTTCTAGGACCTGCAGTTGCTGAACTCCACAATGGCTCCTATTGGAAAGTCTGTGACTGAGACCAAGTAAGTGTTCACTTTTTTATGAAACCATTATTTATTTTGGAGCAATGACCAATTCTTATATAAATACAATGAAATCATTATGCTCAAACTATGAGAGAGAAAATTAAGGATAATTTAAGAAATCAGTCTTAGCTTGTTTCTATACACAGATGGTATAATTTATTTTCAAAGGAAACCCGCGAGGATTCCCCTGGTGTGCAAGATGTGCCTGAATACTTTTGATCAGCTTCCTGCTCACTTGAAGAGGGCGTGTATGAAGCACGCCACGGCAGAAGAGATCAGGATGGCCTCTCAACAGGCGAGGGAGGACATGATGAATCACCTGAAGAACGGGGTCATCGTGGATTACCACAGAATAGAAATTGTGTCTGGTGAGGCAAACAGGATAGCGGTTGTAAGACTGCTAGAGTCCTCGGGCCTTTTTGTACGTGGGAAGCCTGAAGACACATTGGCACGGTGAGATATTTTTAATATGTAAGGCTTCTGTAGTTTCTTTTTGAAATCATTGTTACAACATATTATGTAAAAGCATGTTGAAAAGAATCTACCTGCATTCCAGCGGCCCTGAGCAAGAGGCCACTGTCCAGGAGGAAGAGATGCCAGAGGCTGCTCCAGAAACTGAAGCAGAAGCGGAGGAGGAAGGGGAAGATGGGGAACAGTAAGACTCTCTGCTCAATAGGGTTTCTAGTGCTTTATTTTTTATTTGCACGTTGTATGTATAAAATTAGATTTTGTTTCACAGAGGCAAGAAAAAATGTAGCCTTAATTGGGATGTCAGTGAATTGGTAGATATACACATTCACACAGGGCCACATCTAAAGCCATTTTCTCCCAGAAGCCAACTAAGAAAACGGAAACACTTATAATACATGTAATTGTCCATGTGTCTTATATCTACAGGGTGTCAGTTAAAGGTAATCTAAAAGCTCTCCGAAAAAGAGTTGCCCTGGCTGGACTTTACAGAAAACACTCTCTTGATTCTCCTCTCCTGGCTGGCTTTAAACAATACCTTATCCAGGGCCTGGGAATGGTAAACTGCTCCAAGGAGGTAGGTATTTGGTACATGGTTTTACTCGGCTTAAACTTCACAGGATGTTGGTCATAAAAATAATGACTTTCTCTATATATGTTTTTCAGGTTGAAAATGTCTCCAGGTTCCTGTTTTTTATGGATCCATCAGATGTTTCCTTAAGTTTTCTGAAGGACATTTCCAAAATGCAGACATTTGTTTCCCAGTTGAAGATGACTGGGTTGTCTCACCAGACCATTGCAGGTTATATCATTAATATCAGCAGATTCCTGCTCTTCATCCGAAAAAACACTAACCTGCAAGTGGAGGATCCCAGTCTAGCTAAGAGTTTAATAGACTTCCAGAGCAATCTAAAGGATATAAAAAAGAGAAACAACAAGAGTGTCAGACAGGAAATAACCAGAAAGAGGTACTTTACTTATTAAATGTTGGTTCAACTTGTACTTGCTTTTCTATTCAAACACATGAATTTTGCCTTTTGGAGGCTGATAGTATTGTTCTCTCTCCCCCAGACTAACACAGCTGCAGAGTCCTCCACCTAAACTAAGCGATTGCTTGAAGGTGTTGAGTGTTGCAAAGAAAGATGTGCAGCGGATACTGGGCAAGACACACGCCTCTGCAGACATCACCACAAGTGAACGGATTGTTGTGATGCTTTACCTGCAGGCCATTCTCCAGCTGAAGCACCTTCAGCGCCCAGGGGTGGTAAAGAATATGACAGTAAGCATCCCTTCATACAACCAAGAATTTTGATTATAGATGTTCTTTTCGAGAAATTGTTTTTAATTAATATTTGTACTAAAAAAATCTTCTGAATTCAGGTCCTGGATTGGATACGGCGAAAAATTGTTGTGAATAAAAGTGGGCAAAACAGGGTAATAATCTCTGTCAAAGAGCGCATGGCTGCAACTCAGCGACTAGCTTCCTTTGCACTAAATGAAGAAGAGGAAAAGGTGAGTTGAAGGTTATATTTTGATATTTCATTGCTAAAAACTGTCTTTAGCATTCAATGGTATGTGAAGAATACTGCATTTAAACTGCATTTTTATTTTTTTTATTTTCTCAGATGTTTCACTGCTACTTCATTAACTTACGCTGTGATGCAAACTGCAGGATGGAAATAGAACATTTTTTTGTGTATGCAGGAGGAGAACCAGTTCACAATCCTACCTATGATCTGCGAAGACTGCATGAGAAGTAAATTGAATTATATAATTATTTTGATGTATTTTCTTTTTACTTTTCTGTGGCTTGAAAACAACTATTTTATATATGTTTGTTTTGCAGGTACCACCTACCACTGATTACTTGCTATGTTGCAAGAAGGGCATTTGAAATGGAAATAAAGAAGCTACCTATTGATCAGAAAACTGTCCTGAATGATTATTTAGGTGTTTCAAATGGAACTGTTGAAAACCTAGCCAGAAGGCTGACAGATGAGGACATGTGCTCAGCCAGCGAACTAATTCATGGCATTGTAGAAGCAGGATCTCTGTAAGTGTCACAGTGATATCCAAATTCAGTATTTGAAAGTCAATATTTAGGATAAACATAAATTTCTCATATTTTTTTAAACTTCAGTTCATCATCAGGAGAGCAATCTTCAGGCTATGGACAAGAACGTACAGCTGCTATACGGTAAGTTTTAATTCAATATCCCTCTTTCAGTTACCTTTTAGCCACTCTGTCTTAGATCTGAGATATTTAAGTTTTCTTTTTATAAATAGGTCCACTGTGGCAGCTGCTGCATATAGATGCCCAAAGATGGATGATGCTGCAGCCTTCCAGAAGCTGATACAGATTTTTCCCGTGACATTAGATGGGCAGCCTCCTAGAAAGAAAGAGCGCCTGAGAGTGACCGGCATTCACGATCGCCACTGTTACAATAGATGGAGAGCTGAGCAGAGGAAAAGGAGGCAACAGAACATATTCGGTAAGAACAGGATTTCTTCCCTTTTTAAAGAGTAATATTTCAAGAGTCTATTACTGGATATATTCTTTGGGTGGATTTCTGATATCTCACTACAGATCAATACAATAGACGGTTACCAACAGAAAGCCAAGTGACCCATTATATAGAAAAAATGGGATGGTCAACCAATACACCAGCTGTGTCCGAGGTACTTCAGAACTGGAAGCCGCATGTAGAAGTCCAACCAAATGGCAAGGACATTGAAAATCTGGTAAAACTCCAAACCTGGAGAGGCCTGCACATCGTTGACGATCCTGTGAAAGGGAAGAAGGTTATAACTTCCAGGCGTTTCCAGAAGGGAGAGGTGGTATGTGATTACCATGGCAAGGTTATCACAAAGACAGCTGGAGAAGCCCTAATGGCACAGATGGCAGAAGGAGACATGGGATATCTATTCTTTTTTGATGGACCTAAACAAAAAATGTGCATTGATTCGCGTGAAGAACACTGCACCTGCCACCCGGATATGGACACAATTGGAAGGCGCATAAATCATTCAAACAAAAAAGCCAACCTCAGACCAATTAAAGAATCTTTTGTAATTGACGAAAAGACTGACATAACAATTCTGTTCTTGGCAAAAAGAGAGATTGTAGTGGGAGAAGAGCTCCTATATGATTACGGTGTCTCCAGGAAGTCGTTTAATGGAGAAGGACAATCTCTGGAGTGGTTGGACGAATGATCATAAAATAAAGCTTTTATCTCCTCTGCCTCTCCACGGCAGAGGAGATCAGGATGACCTCTCAACAGGCGAGGAAGGACATGATAAATCACCTGAAAAACGGGGTCATCGTGGATTACAACAGAATAGAGATCGTGTCTGGTGAGGCAAACAGGACAGTGGTTGTAAGACTGCTGGAGTCCTTGGGCCTTTTTGTACATGGGAAGCCTGAAGACACATTGGCACGGTGAGATATTTTTAATTTGTAAGGCTTCTGTAGTTTCTTTTTGAAATCATTGTTACAACATATTATGTAAAAGCATGTTGAAAAGAATCTACCTAATAAAATAAAATAAATATGCCAACCTGTATCACAATCACAAACCCCTACTCTTAAGGGCGCTCCAGCCCTTCCTGATTTGCCTCATTCCCCGCATCTGTTCCTTGTTCCTACCCTGTTTCAGTTCAACTTTAAAAGCCAGGCGCTCACTTCACTCGAGGCTCTGCACCTGATCTCCGCATCGTGTGAGCCCGGGTCCTGGTTGTGCCTGGCTCCGTTGTGTTTTTAGCTTCCTGCTCCTGTTCCTGTTCCATTTGTTACTGCTAAAAAATGCCACATGCTTTAAACAAAACAAAAAAAGATTTAAAGATGTGAACCATTTCTTAAATTTGTTGACACTATCTGAACAGCACAGCATTCCCAGAATGGACAATGGAGTTTTCAGCAGCATTAGACGGGCAGCCTCTTGGGAAGAGAGAAGGAATGAGACCGACTGGACTTCATTAATGACACCGTTCTTATTGAAAGAGAACAGAAAGATAAGTCTGGATAATAATTCTTACTCTGATTTTATTATTATTTTCTTTCATTATCTACAAAATAGATTTTTGATAAGCTTCTTTTGAAACTGCCCAACATTACCAAACAGAAGATTGTTTTGGCAGGACACCATTTGTGCATCAAAAGCACCGGAGAGGTGTATATGACAGCCTATTTTCTGCCACTGAAATACTAATTGCTTCATTTCAGTTCATCCTTAGGCGAGCAGAAGAAAAAGAAGTTTGATGGAATTGGATGGAATTCCTCTTGGGAAGAAAGATAACAGAGACTGACTGGACTTCAAGAACAGCACCTTTCTGATTCACAGCGAACAGAACACAAAAGATGAGTCTAGGGAACAATTGCTTTATTTTCTTAATTAAAATTTCTGAAATGTTTAAGGACAACAGCAATGAACATTGTTAATGAGTTAGAGGTTAGATAGACCTGTATTTCCAGTGGTTTGTCATTTCGACAATGTTTTAAAATTGAATTTCTATAAAGTGGACACCCTTGACATACACAAAATGAAACCATTTCATTTTCATTTTGGAGCTAAACTGCAGGAAACATTTTTTCAGTAAACTGTTAAAAGCATATTATGGTCTGAAAGCCAAGATATTATTTGTGACCACATTAATTAATTACTTTTTAAACTGTAAAGCAATAATCTGCCAACATGGCTAGTTTCTATCACTGAGCTGGGATTTCTAGTTACGACAGAGATCAGTTTCTTAAACAGAATAAAATTGTCTCCATCCTGGAAATTCAGTCACGAATTTGAATAGGGCTTATGGTATTTGATCAGTTTCACAGCCTAATTCTACTGTATTCGTTTTTTAAATGATTCACAATTGTGAATATTAGAAATATTAATGCACAGAGTTCCTTAGGCTTTTATTTTTTAATTTTGTTGTCAACACAATCATAATGATTATGCATATGCTATTTTTTGTAGCTGTCACCTGCCATTCACTACCAGAAAAGATGCAAGGATGTACATGAAGAGGTGTGATGACCACGACGACAGTGCCGTGGCTCAGGACGAAATCACAAATTTTCACCTGCCTAACACCTTTGGAAGAAGAAATCAATAATACAGAAAAACCTCCAAACTATTTTTCTAATTGTATTATGTTAGCATACCCAGAGGGGTTGGGCAGCCAGTTGATCTTGGACCCCTAGAGGTTTTTTTTTCCTCCTAACTAAGGAGTTTTTGGTTCCTCTCCTCAGTTATCTTCTGGCTTTTACTCTTTCACATCATGTATCATCACCCAGCTATGTTAAGTGCCCCAGGTCAACCTTGTTATGAAAGATGTTATATAAAAATCAATTGAATTTAATTATACTAGTTGTGAATGCTGTCATATTTTATTGCCATAATTTCTAAAAAAATAATAAACATTATTGTGCAATTAGCTTTTTCAAGCTTTTGATTATCTATATAATTTCAATACAACTTCTAATTGTGATCATCATGAACAATGACTGCTTCTTGTTTTGGGATTAAAATAAATTTTTATAACTAAAAAATGTATGAAACAAACTGTGAGATTGCAATATATTAAAATTGGCCCCTCATTGTTCTGTGATTCTTACCAATTGCGCAGACCACAGCAGGTCAAAGGAATTCACAGATAACTCTACTCTGAGAATTTGGTAAGTTTAGTGAGGAGTGTTTAGTGAAGCGACCAGGGGTGAATATGATCATTTACCCCAAGTCCAGTAGTAGAAGCACTAAGTCAATGTCACCCTTGCTACAATGTGATTGCTACATATCTTCATTTGTTGGTTTTTAAGGAGTAAGAGTGCCGAGGGTCTAAATCTGCGATCCAGTGTGTTGAAGTATTTCACAACACTACCTGTAGCCCATCTGGAAATAAATCCTCATTCTGATTATTGCCCTGGGCATGTACCAATAAATCACTGAGCATATATATATATATATCACTGTGTTGAAGCTAGAGACACAGAATCACTGCAAACACATCCTAAATACAGTGCTCCTGCACCTAACCGTAACCCTAACCTACCTAATGATTTAAGTAGAATAGATTCTAATAATGTAATGATAAAGTGTGTTGCACTACTTCACTGCATCAAAGCTCTATGCCGTCTGGAAATAAATCCTCAGACTGCTTATTGCCCTGGGCATGTACCTATAAATCACTGAGCATATATATATATCACTGTGTTGAAGCTAGAGACACAGAATCACTGCAAACACATCCTAAACACAGTGTTCCTGCACCTTTGACCTCATCCAGAACGTAACATTC
>NW_028296635.1:1450000-1455000 GCF_055471065.1 Atractosteus spatula | reverse complement strand
TAAATGAAAGCTCTGGGTCTCTGCTTTCATATGCATTTGGTTTTAAGCTTGTAGTTTGCACCGTTTTCGAGAAATTAACGAAAATATGTCATTCGTTTGGTCAATTTTCCAAAATATTAAACACATTTTTATTTGATGGCAGACATGATGCTGCGTTTAAAACCGAGGTTAAAGGACATTAAATGAAAGCTCTGGGTCTCTGCTTTCATATGCATTGGGTTTTAAGCTTGTAGTATGTACCGTTTTGGAGAAATTAACGGAATTATGTCATCCGTTTGGTCAACATTCTAAAATATTGGACTCATATTCTTATGATGGTGACATGATGCTGCTTTTAAAACCGGGGTTAATGGACATTAAATGAAAGGTCAGGATCTCTGCTTTCTCATGCAGTTGGTTTTAAGCTTGTAGATTGTACCGTTTTGGAGAAATTAACGGAAATATGTCATCCGTTTGATCAATATTCTAAAATATTGGACTCATATTCTTATGATGGCAGACATGATGCTGCGTTTAAAACCGGGGTTAATGGACATTAAATGAAAGCTCTGGGTCTCTGCTTTCACATGCATTTGGTTTTAAGCTTGTAGTTTGCACCGTTTTCGAGAAATTAACGAAAATATGTCATTCGTTTGATCAATATTCTATAATATTGGACTCATATTCTTATGATGGCAGACATGATGCTGCGTTTAAAACCGGGGTTAATGGGCTTTAAATGAAGCTCTGGGTCTCTGCTTTCATATGCATTTGGTTTTAAGCTTGTACTTTGCACCGTTTTGGAGAAATTAACGAAAATATGTCATTCGTTTGGTCAATTTTCCAAAATTTTAAACACATTTTCATTTGATGGCAGACATGATGCTGCGTTTAAAACCGCGGTTAAAGGACATTAAATGAAAGCTCTGTGTCTCTGCTTTCATATGCATTGGGTTTTAAGCTTGTAGTATGTACCGTTTTGGAGAAATTAACGGAAATATGTCATCCGTTTGGTCAATATTCTAAAATATTGGACTCATATTCTTATGATGGTGACATGATGCTGCGTTTAAAACCGGGGTTAATGGACATTAAATGAAAGCTCTGGATCTCTGCTTTCTCATGCATTTGGTTTTAAGCTTGTAGTTTGCACCGTTTTGGAGAAATTAACGAAAATATGTCATTCGTTTGATCAATATTCTAAAATATTGGACTCATATTCTTATGATGGCAGACATGATGCTGCGTTTAAAACCGGGGTTAATGGGCTTTAAATGAAAGCTCTGGGTCTCTGCTTTCATATGCATTTGGTTTTAAGCTTGTAGTTTGCACCATTTTGGAGAAATTAACGAAAATATGTCATTCGTTTGGTCAATTTTCCAAAATATTAAACACATTTTTATTTGATGGCAGACATGATGCTGCGTTTAAAACCGGGGTTAAAGGACATTAAATGAAAGCTCTGTGTCTCTGCTTTCATATGCAATGGGTTTTAAGCTTGTAGTATGTACCGTTTTGGAGAAATTAACGGAAATATGTCATCCGTTTGGTCAACATTCTAAAATATTGGACTCATATTCTTATGATGGTGACATGATGCTGCGTTTAAAACCGGGGTTAATGGACATTAAAAGAAAGCTCTGGGTCTCTGCTTTCACATGCATTTGGTTTTAAGCTTGTAGATTGCACCGTTTTGGAGAAATTAACGGAAATATGTCATCCGTTTGGTCAATATTCTAAAATATTGGACTCATATTCTTATGATGGCAGACATGATGCTGCTTTTAAATCCGGGGTTAATGGGCTTTAAATGAAAGCTCTGGGTCTCTGCTTTCATATGCATTTGGTTTTAAGCTTGTAGTTTGCACCGTTTTGGAGAAATTAACGAAAATATGTCATTCGTTTGGTCAATTTTCCAAAATATTAAACACATTTTTATTTGATGGCAGACATGATGCTGCGTTTAAAACCGGGGTTAAAGGACATTAAATGAAAGCTCTGTGTCTCTGCTTTCATATGCATTGGGTTTTAAGCTTGTAGTATGTACCGTTTTGGTGAAATTAACGGAATTATGTCATCCGTTTGGTCAACATTCTAAAATATTGGACTCATATTCTTATGATGGTGACATGATGCTGCGTTTAAAACCGGGGTTAATGGACATTAAATGAAAGCTCTGGGTCTCTGCTTTCTCATGCATTTGGTTTTAAGCTTGTAGATTGTACCGTTTTGGAGAAATTAACGGAAATATGTCATCCGTTTGGTCAATATTCTAAAATATTAGACTCATATTCTTATGATGGCAGACATGATGCTGCTTTTAAATCCGGGGTTAATGGACATTAAATGAAAGCTCTGGGTCTCTGCTTTCATATGCATTTGGTTTTAAGCTTGTAGTTTGCACCGTTTTGGAGAAATTAACGAAAATATGTCATACGTTTGATCAATATTCTATAATATTGGACTCATATTCTTATGATGGCAGACATGATGCTGCGTTTAAAACCGGGGTTAATGGGCTTTAAATGAAAGCTCTGGGTCTCTGCTTTCATATGCATTTGGTTTTAAGCTTGTACTTTGCACCGTTTTGGAGAAATTAACGAAAATATGTCATTCGTTTGGTCAATTTTCCAAAATTTTAAACACATTTTCATTTGATGGCAGACATGATGCTGCGTTTAAAACCGCGGTTAAAGGACATTAAATGAAAGCTCTGTGTCTCTGCTTTCATATGCATTGGGTTTTAAGCTTGTAGTATGTACCGTTTTGGAGAAATTAACGGAAATATGTCATCCGTTTGGTCAATATTCTAAAATATTGGACTCATATTCTTATGATGGTGACATGATGCTGCGTTTAAAACCGGGGTTAATGGACATTAAATGAAAGCTCTGGATCTCTGCTTTCTCATGCATTTGGTTTTAAGCTTGTAGTTTGCACCGTTTTGGAGAAATTAACGAAAATATGTCATTCGTTTGATCAATATTCTAAAATATTGGACTCATATTCTTATGATGGCAGACATGATGCTGCTTTTAAATCCGGGGTTAATGGGCTTTAAATGAAAGCTCTGGGTCTCTGCTTTCTCATGCATTCGGTTTTAAGCTTGTAGATTGCACCGTTTTGGAGAAATTAACGAAAATATGTCATTCGTTTGATCAATATTCTAAAATATTGGACTCATATTCTTATGATGGCAGACATGATGCTGCGTTTAAAACCGGGGTTAATGGGCTTTAAATGAAAGCTCTGGGTCTCTGCTTTCATATGCATTTGGTTTTAAGCTTGTAGTTTGCACCATTTTGGAGAAATTAACGAAAATATGTCATTCGTTTGGTCAATTTTCCAAAATATTAAACACATTTTTATTTGATGGCAGACATGATGCTGCGTTTAAAACCGGGGTTAAAGGACATTAAATGAAAGCTCTGGGTCTCTGTTTTCATATGCATTGGGTTTTAAGCTTGTAGTATGCACCGTTTTGGAGAAATTAACGGAAATATGTCATCCGTTTGGTCAATATTCTAAAATATTAGACTCATATTCTTATGATGGCAGACATGATGCTGCTTTTAAATCCGGGGTTAATGGACATTAAATGAAAGCTCTGGGTCTCTGCTTTCATATGCATTTGGTTTTAAGCTTGTAGTTTGCACCGTTTTCGAGAAATTAACGAAAATATGTCATTCGTTTGGTCAATATTCCAAAATATTAAACACATGTTTATTTGATGGCAGACATGATACTGCGTTTAAAACCGGGGTTAAAGGACATTAAATGAAAGCTCTGGGTCTCTGCTTTCACATGCATTGGGTTTTAAGCTTGTAGTATGCACCGTGTAGGAGAAATTAACGGAAATATGTCATCCGTTTGGTCAATATTCTAAAATATTAGACTCATATTCTTATGATGGCAGACATGATGCTGCTTTTAAATCCGGGGTTAATGGACATTAAATGAAAGCTCTGGGTCTCTGCTTTCATATGCATTTGGTTTTAAGCTTGTAGTTTGCACCGTTTTCGAGAAATTAACGAAAATATGTCATTCGTTTGGTCAATTTTCCAAAATATTAAACACATTTTTATTTGATGGCAGACATGATGCTGCGTTTAAAACCGGGGTTAAAGGACACTGAATGAAAGCTCTGGGTCTCTGCTTTCACATGCATTTGGTTTTAAGCTTGTAGTATACACCGTTTTGGAGAAATTAACGAAAATATGTCATCCGTTTGGTCAATATTCTAAAATATTGGACTCATATTCTTATGATGGTGACATGATGCTGCGTTTAAAACCGGGGTTAATGGACATTAAATGAAAGCTCTGGGTCTCTGCTTTCACATGCATTTGGTTTTAAGCTTGTAGATTGCACCGTTTTGGAGAAATTAACGAAAATATGTCATACGTTTGGTCAATATTCTAAAATATTGGACTCATATTCTTATGATGGCAGACATGATGCTGCTTTTAAACCCGGGGTTAATGGACATTAAATGAAAGCTCTGGGTCTCTGCTTTCACATGCATTTGGTTTTAAGCTTGTAGTATGCACCGTTTTGGAGAAATTAACGGAAATATGTCATCCGTTAGGTAAATTTTCCAAAATATTGGACTCATTTTCTTATGATGGCAGACATGATGCTGCTTTTAAACCCGGGGTTAATGGACATTAAATGAAAGCTCTGGATCTCTGCTTTCACATGCATTTGGTTTTAAGCTTGTAGTATGCACCGTTTTGGAAATATTAATGAAAATATGCCATCCGTTTCGTCAAAATTCGAAAATATTGGACTCATTCTTATGATGGCAGACATGATGTTGCGTTTAAAACCGGGGTTAATGGACATTAAATGAAAGCTCTGTGTCTCTGCTTTCATATGCATTGGGTTTTAAGCTTGTAGTATACACCGTTTTGGAGAAATTAACGGAAATATGTCATCCTTTTGGTCAATATTCTAATATATAGGACTCATATTCTTATGATGGCAGACATGATGCTGCGTTTAAAACCGGGGTTAATGGA
>NW_028296635.1:1415000-1425000 GCF_055471065.1 Atractosteus spatula | reverse complement strand
AAATCATTTTTTGAAAGAGATTGCTGTCAGAATGCACATCCGTATCCCAAACAGAATCTCTAGAAAAATATGATCATTTGTGAAAAAGGCAAACGAGTGTCTGCTACAATATGATTGCTACATATCTGCATTTGTTGTTTTTTAAGGAGTAAGAGTGCAGGGGGTTTAAACCTGCAATCCAGTGTAGTGAAGTATTTCACAACACTACCTCTAGCACCTCTGGAAATAAATCCTCATAATGATTATTGCCCTGGGCATGTACCAAAAAATCAGTGAGCATATATATATATCACTGTGTTGAAGCTAGAGACACAGAATAACTGCAAACACAGTGTTCCTGCACTTCAAACTGTTCCTTGAAGGGCTCTCAAACCCCGAATTTCAGATGCCTAGCTGTATCGCTGATGTGTTGCACCTCAGAATCACTTTTAAACCTTACCTCTGGTATCTTTAATCCCTATTGCTCAACGCATGGTAAAAGTATTGCATACATGTGTCTGAAAATGAGCAATGGGCCCCTGAGAGACTCATTTGCCTGTTTCACAAATGATCGTATTTTACTAGAGATTCTGTTTGGGATTCAGATGTGCATTCGGACAGCAATCCCTTTCAAGAAATGATACGTTCTGGATGAGGTCAAAGGTGCTGGAACACTGTATTTCGGATGCGAATGTGTGTCTCCTGCTTCAACGCAGTGGCATATATAGATGTGCTCCTGTAATGTCTTGGTACATGCCCAGGGCAGTAAGCAGTCTGAGGATATATTTCCAGACGGCATAGAGCAGTGAAGCAGTGAAGTAGTGCAACACACTGGATCATTATATTATTAGAATCTATTTGTTTAACATGCACGGGTCTGTCTCAATGGATGCAGTGCTCCTGAAAGGGCTCTCAAACCCTGCATTTCAGATGATTAGCTGTATCCCTCACATGTGGCACCTCAGAATGACTTCTACTTTATTCTGCTTAAATTATTACATTATACATAATTTGAGTTCATTTTTAAAAGTAAAAGGTAATGAAAGGAATGAAAGATATGTAGCAATCACATTGTAACAGGGGTGACAGTGACTTTTTGCTTGTACTAAGCATTAGTACATAAGTCCACTAATGGACTTCTGGTACCTTTAGGGTACAGTGTTCCCTGAAGGGCTCTCAAACCCCGCATTTCAGATGCATAGCTGTATCGCTGATGTGTTGCACCTCAGAATCACTTTAAAACCTTACCTCTGGTATCTTTAATCCCTATTGCTCAACACATGGTGAAAGTATCGCATACATGTGTCTGAAAATGAGCAATGGGCCCCTGAGAGACTCATTTGCCTGTTTCACAAATGATCACATTTGACTAGAGATTCTGTTTGGGATTCAGTTGTGCATTCTGACAGCAATCCCTTTCAAAAAACGATACATTCTGGATGAGTACAAAGTTGCAGGAACACTGTATTTAGGATGTCTTTGCAGATATTCTGTGTCTCTAGCTTCAACACAGTGATATATATATATGCTCACTGATTTTTTGGTACATGCCCAAGTCAATAATCATTATGAGGATTTATTTCCAGATGTGCTAGAGGTAGTGTTGTGAAATACTTCAACACACTGGATTGCAGGTTTAAACCCCCTGCACTCTTACTCCTTAAAAACCAACAAATGCAGATATGTAGCAATCACATTGTAACAGGGGTGACAGTGACTTAATGCTTGTACTAAGCATTAGTACCAAAGTCCACTAGTGGACTTCTGGTACCTTTAGGGTACGGTGTTCCTTGAAGGGCTCTCAAACCCCGCATTTCAGATGCCTAGCTGTATCGCTGATGTGTTGCACCTCAGAATCACTTTTAAACCTTACATCTGGTATCTTTAATCCCTATTGCTCAACACATGGTGAAAGTATCGCATACATGTGTCTGAAAATGAGCAATGGGCCCCTGAGAGACTCATTTGCCTGTTTCACAAATGATCACATTTGACTAGAGATTCTGTTTGGGATTCAGTTGTGCATTCTGACAGCAATCCCTTTCAAAAAACGATACATTCTGGATGAGTTCAAAGGTGCAGGAACACTGTATTTAGGATGTCTTTGCAGATATTCTGTGTCTCTAGCTTCAACACAGTGATATATATATATATGCTCACTGATTTTTTGGTACATGCCAAGGGCAATAATCATTATGAGGATTTATTTCCAGATGTGCTAGAGGTAGTGTTGTGAAATACTTCAACACACTGGATTGCGGGTTTAAACCCCCTGCACTCTTACTCGTTAAAAACCAACAAATGCAATTCACTACTAAAAATTACTGCATTTTCTCCTCGAAAGAGCTCTCAATTAATGAAATGCCCCATTGAACTGGCCCTGATTATACAATGCAAGGAGAAGTCTTCTAAGCCAATACTTGTAACCAGAAAGAGGCTGTATTTCAATTATACAATATACAAAACAATACCATTTAACACAAAGATATAGTCCACACCTCAGCATGCACATGATGAGATTCTTGATATTAGATTAGTAAAAACAATATCAATGCACTGAGAGACGCTTAAGAATAAAGATGCATCAGCCTGACTGCATATTAGTTTTAAAGGGTTATCAGCAAATGCATTTAAAAGAAAAAATGTAAAGTCTTACCTCTTGATCGTAGTGGTGATTCAATATCCAGGACCTTAGTCAAGTCTCAGAGTTACTGTACCTCCTGTCTCAATTACAGGTGAAAAGTGAAAGGTATATTGCACTCAGCAGAAAGTTACCCCGAGCAAAGATTCCACCCATCCCAGAAAACAGCACTCCCCTTTGGCAAAGCAGTGGGTGGAGGAAGCCTTTGCTACCATTATCAAACACAGAAATCGTTATAATTTAATTTTAAAAACATGGCTAAGCATGGGTTTAAAGTATATTCAACGGTGCAGGTGCATTCAAAGAAATAGAGTTTCCCAAGCCCTCAGAAAGAATTACCATTTCTAAAGATGTCTAGTTTCAAGCATTAACATCCAAACTACCTGTCTTAGCTGGAGCAGGGAGTTTGCTAAGCCACCTGAAAGAATTACCATATCCAAAGATGTCTAGTTTCAAGCATTACCATCCAAAGTACCTGTCTTAGCTGGGCCAGGTAGTTTGCCAAGCCATGTGAAAGAATTACCATTTCCAAAGAAGTCTGTTGTAAGCCAGGTTCAATCATGACCATCCAAAGTACCGGTCGTCCCTTTGGGCGAGAGGGTTTCCTGTGTGTCTAGGATGTGTTCTTCCCTTAAACTTGGCCCTGATTATACAATAAAGGATAAGTAACCAGAAAGAGGTGGTATTTCGATTTTACAGTACATAAAAAATACATATATTCCACAGCTCAGCGTGCACATGGTGAGATTCCTGATATTAGATTAATAAAAAATATCAAGGTACTGAAGCTAATTAATAAAGATGCTTTTGACTGACTGGACCTTGGAGCAAGGTGTGTAAATTACAACAGACATTTGTAGAAATGGTAATTCTTTCAGGTGGCTTGGCAAATTTACTGCCCCACCTAAGACAGGTACTTTGGATGTTAATGCTTGAAACTAGACATCACAACTGATCGTATTTTACTAGAGATTCTGTTTAGGATTCAGATGTGCATTCGGACAGCAATCCCTTTCAAGAAATGATACGTTCTGGATGAGGTCAAAGGTGCTGGAACACTGTATTTAGGATGCGATTGTGTGTCTCCTGCTTCAACGCAGTGATATACTGTATATTGATGTGCTCCTGTAATTTCTTGGTACATGCCCAGGGCAGTAAGCAGTCTGAGGATTTATTTCCAGACGGCATAGAGCAGTGAAGCAGTGAACTAGTGCAACACACTGGATCATTATATGATTAGAATCTATTCTACTTAAATTATTACATTATACACAATTTGAGTTCATTTTAAAAAGTAAAAGGTAATGAAAGGAATGCATTTTCATAAGAAAGATAATATCGATATGCATGTGATAATCGTCCTTATATCATGTAGTGCGTCATTTGCACACTTTGTGGGCTTGAAATACAAAGAAAATCATGTTCTATGGTACAAGATAAATACAAAACTTAAGCTTTTTTTAATTAGATTTGTTTATAAAGCATAAGCATTACATTACATTAATATATGTGAAAATAACATTTTAGAATCATACGTTTAGTATATTTAGTCCCTAATGCTGAAGGAAATGATCATTTGTTTAACATGCACAGGTGTGTCTCAAAGGATGCATTGCTCCTGAAGGGCTCTCAAACCCTGCATTTCAGATGCCTAGCTGTATCCTTCAAATGTGGCACCTCAGAATGACTTCTAACCTTACCTGTGGTGTCTATAATCCCTATTGCTTAATGCATGGTGAAAGCTTTGTATATATGTGTCTAACAATAAGGAATGGGCCCCTGTGACACTCATTTGCCTGTTTCACAAATTATCATATTTTACTAGAGATTCTGTTTGGGATTCAGATGTGCATTTGGACAGCAATCCCTTTCGAAGAATGTTACGTTCTGGATGAGGTCAAAGGTGCAAGAACACTGTGTTTAGGATGTGTTTGCAGTGATTCTGTGTCTCTAGCTTCAACACAGTGATATATATATATATATGCTCAGTGATTTATAGGTACATGCCCAGGGCAATAAGTAGACTGAGGATTTATTTCCAGACGGCATAGAGCTTTGATGCAGTGAAGTAGTGCAACACACTTTATCATTACATTATAAGAATCTATTCTACTTAAATCATTAGGTAGGTTAGGGTTACGGTTAGGTGCAGGAGCACTGTATTTAGGATGTGTTTATATATATATATGCTCACTGATTTTTTGGTACATGCCCAGGGCAATAATCATTATGAGGATTTATTTCCAGATGTGCTAGAGGTAGTGTTGTGAAATACTTCATCACACTGGATTGCAGGTTTAAACCCCCTGCACTCTTACTCCTTAAAAACCAACAAATGCAGATATGTAGCAATCACATTGTAACAGGGATGACTGTGACTTAATTCTTGTACTAGTAAACTTCTGGTACCTTTAGGGTACGGTGTTCCCTGAAGGGCTCTCAAACCCCGCATTTCAGATGCCTAGCTGTATCGCTGATGTGTTGCACCTCAGAATCACTTTTAAACCTTACCTCTGGTATCTTTAATCCCTATTGCTCAACGCATGGTGAAAGTATTGCATACATGTGTCTGAAAATGAGCAATGGGCCCCTGAGAGACTCATTTGCCTGTTTCACAAATGATCATATTTGACTAGAGATTCTGTTTGGGATTCAGTTGTGCATTCTGACAGCAATCCCTTTCAAGAAATGATACGTTCTGGATGAGGTCAAAGGTGCTGGAACACTGTATTTCGGATGCGATTGTGTGTCTCCTGTAATGTCTTGGTACATGCCCAGGGCAGTGGCATATATAGATGTGCTCCTGTAATGTCTTGGTACATGCCCAGGGCAGTAAGCAGTCTGAGGATTTATTTCCAGACGGCATAGAGCAGTGAAGCAGTGAAGTAGTGCAACACACTGGATCATTATATTATTAGAATGTATTTGTTTAACATGCACGGGTCTGTCTCAATGGATGCAGTGCTCCTTAAAGGGCTCTCAAACCCTGCATTTCAGATGCCTAGCTGTATCCCTCACATGTGGCACCTCAGAATGACTTCTACTTTATTCTTCTTAAATTATTACATTATACACAATTTGAGTTCATTTTTAAAAGTAAAAGGTAATGAAAGGAATGGAAGATATGTAGCAATCACATTGTAACAGGGGTGGCAGTGACTTAATGCTTGTACTAAGCATTAGTACCTAAGTCCACTAGTGGACTTCTGGTACCTTTAGGGTACGGTGTTCCCTGAAGGGCTCTCAAACCCCGCATTTCAGATTAAGGGAAGAACACATCCTAGACACACAGGAAACCCTCTCGCCCAAAGGGACGACCGGTACTTTGGATGGTCATGATTGAACCTGGCTTACAACAGACTTCTTTGGAAATGGTAATTCTTTCACATGGCTTGGCAAACTACCTGGCCCAGCTAAGACAGGTACTTTGGATGGTAATGCTTGAAACTAGACATCTTTGGATATGGTAATTCTTTCAGGTGGCTTAGCAAACTCCCTGCTCCAGCTAAGACAGGTAGTTTGGATGTTAATGCTTGAAACTAGACATCTTTAGAAATGGTAATTCTTTCTGAGGGCTTGGGAAACTCTATTTCTTTGAATGCACCTGCACCGTTGAATATACTTTAAACCCATGCTTAGCCATGTTTTTAAAATTAAATTATAACGATTTCTGTGTTTGATAATGGTAGCAAAGGCTTCCTCCACCCACTGCTTTGCCAAAGGGGAGTGCTGTTTTCTGGGATGGGTGGAATCTTTGCTCGGGGTAACTTTCTGCTGAGTGCAATATACCTTTCACTTTTCACCTGTAATTGAGACAGGAGGTACAGTAACTCTGAGACTTGACTAAGGTCCTGGATATTGAATCACCACTACGATCAAGAGGTAAGACTTTACATTTTTTCTTTTAAATGCATTTGCTGATAACCCTTTAAAACTAATATGCAGTCAGGCTGATGCATCTTTATTCTTAAGCGTCTCTCAGTGCATTGATATTGTTTTTACTAATCTAATATCAAGAATCTCATCATGTGCATGCTGAGGTGTGGACTATATCTTTGTGTTAAATGGTATTGTTTTGTATATTGTATAATTGAAATACAGCCTCTTTCTGGTTACAAGTATTGGCTTAGAAGACTTCTCCTTGCATTGTATAATCAGGGCCAGTTCAATGGGGCATTTCATTAATTGAGAGCTCTTTCTAGGAGAAAATGCAGTAATTTTTAGTAGTGAATTGCATTTGTTGGTTTTTAACGAGTAAGAGTGCAGGGGGTTTAAACCCGCAATCCAGTGTGTTGAAGTATTTCACAACACTACCTCTAGCACATCTGGAAATAAATCCTCATAATGATTATTGCCCTTGGCATGTACCAAAAAATCAGTGAGCATATATATATATATATCACTGTGTTGAAGCTAGAGACACAGAATATCTGCAAAGACATCCTAAATACAGTGTTCCTGCACCTTTGAACTCATCCAGAATGTATCGTTTTTTGAAAGGGATTGCTGTCAGAATGCACAACTGAATCCCAAACAGAATCTCTAGTCAAATGTGATCATTTGTGAAACAGGCAAATGAGTCTCTCAGGGGCCCATTGCTCATTTTCAGACACATGTATGCGATACTTTCACCATGTGTTGAGCAATAGGGATTAAAGATACCAGATGTAAGGTTTAAAAGTGATTCTGAGGTGCAACACATCAGCGATACAGCTAGGCATCTGAAATGCGGGGTTTGAGAGCCCTTCAAGGAACACCGTACCCTAAAGGTACCAGAAGTCCACTAGTGGACTTTGGTACTAATGCTTAGTACAAGCATTAAGTCACTGTCACCCCTGTTACAATGTGATTGCTACATATCTGCATTTGTTGGTTTTTAAGGAGTAAGAGTGCAGGGGGTTTAAACCTGCAATCCAGTGTGATGAAGTATTTCACAACACTACCTCTAGCACATCTGGAAATAAATCCTCATAATGATTATTGACTTGGGCATGTACCAAAAAATCAGTGAGCATATATATATATCACTGTGTTGAAGCTAGAGACACAGAATATCTGCAAAGACATCCTAAATACAGTGTTCCTGCAACTTTGAACTCATCCAGAATGTATCGTTTTTTGAAAGGGATTGCTGTCAGAATGCACAACTGAATCCCAAACAGAATCTCTAGTCAAATGTGATCATTTGTGAAACAGGCAAATGAGTCTCTCAGGGGCCCATTGCTCATTTTCAGACACATGTATGCGATACTTTCACCATGTGTTGAGCAATAGGGATTAAAGATACCAGAGGTAAGGTTTAAAAGTGATTCTGAGGTGCAACACATCAGCGATACAGCTATGCATCTGAAATGCGGGGTTTGAGAGCCCTTCAGGGAACACTGTACCCTAAAGGTACCAGAAGTCCATTAGTGGACTTAGGTACTAATGCTTAGTACAAGCAAAAAGTCACTGTCACCCCTGTTACAATGTGATTGCTACATATCTTTCATTCCTTTCATTACCTTTTACTTTTAAAAATGAACTCAAATTATGTATAATGTAATAATTTAAGCAGAATAAAGTAGAAGTCATTCTGAGGTGCCACATGTGAGGGATACAGCTAATCATCTGAAATGCAGGGTTTGAGAGCCCTTTCAGGAGCACTGCATCCATTGAGACAGACCCGTGCATGTTAAACAAATAGATTCTAATAATATAATGATCCAGTGTGTTGCACTACTTCACTGCTTCACTGCTCTATGCCGTCTGGAAATATATCCTCAGACTGCTTACTGCCCTGGGCATGTACCAAGACATTACAGGAGCACATCTATATATGCCACTGCGTTGAAGCAGGAGACACACATTCGCATCCGAAATACAGTGTTCCAGCACCTTTGACCTCATCCAGAACGTATCATTTCTTGAAAGGGATTGCTGTCCGAATGCACATCTGAATCCCAAACAGAATCTCTATTAAAATACGATCATTTGTGAAACAGGCAAATGAGTCTCTCAGGGGCCCATTGCTCATTTTCAGACACATGTATGCAATACTTTTACCATGCGTTGAGCAATAGGGATTAAAGATACCAGAGGTAAGGTTTAAAAGTGATTCTGAGGTGCAACACATCAGCGATACAGCTAGGCATCTGAAATTCGGGGTTTGAGAGCCCTTCAAGGAACAGTTTGAAGTGCAGGAACACTGTGTTTGCAGTTATTCTGTGTCTCTAGCTTCAACACAGTGATATATATATATGCTCACTGATTTTTTGGTACATGCCCAGGGCAATAATCATTATGAGGATTTATTTCCAGAGGTGCTAGAGGTAGTGTTGTGAAATACTTCACTACACTGGATTGCAGGTTTAAACCCCCTGCACTCTTACTCCTTAAAAAACAACAAATGCAGATATGTAGCAATCATATTGTAGCAGACACTCGTTTGCCTTTTTCACAAATGATCATATTTTTCTAGAGATTCTGTTTGGGATACGGATGTGCATTCTGACAGCAATCTCTTTCAAAAAATGATTTTACCTTATCGCGGCTTTGCCCTTCTTGCCTCTTTGGACAAGATCTCCATCTTGTGGTCGTTGTTGGTAATGTCTGGACAATATCTCCATCTTGTGGTCGTTGTTGGTAATGTCTTCTTATGCCCTTTTTTATTTCAATTCTCTATTAGTTGATTCTAGAATCTCTACAATAGAGTTGAAAACATCAGTTTTATAGCAGACAATATGACATTATTTATAGTCCAATTAGGAATTTATTACCCTGTTTTTAACATAATAACAAATTAAAATTGATTTAAACTAAGTTTGGAACACCAGGGAACATAAAAAAAGATTTTTAGGAAAACCATGAGGTTCTCTGTGTCCTATGCCTGTAAGGGGAGGAAGCTAGAATCCTTTGATTTTTCAAAATTTGAAAATAAACATCATATAACAACAGCTTTCATTCCTAGGAGTGAAAAATAACCATTTTTGAAGACATAGTAGTTTCTAAAACACTACAATGAAGTTAAAAACATCAGTTATATTACATTATTTTTAGTGAAATTAGTCATTTATTTCACTATTTTTAAAATAATCTCTAATTAGAAGTGATTAGAATTAAGTTTGGAACAACAAGGAACACAAAAAAAAAGATTTTAAGAAAAAAATTATGTCTTCAGTGCCAGGTGCCTGCAAGGGGAGAAAGCTAGAATCCTACCCAGGCTCCTGGAGCTCTGGCCTGGCTAAAGGAGGCCGAATCCATCCCCTTCAAAGCTCCATGAAAAATGATCATTTAAAATTTGAAAAAAAAAAACATCATATAACAACAGTTTTCACTCCTAGGAGTGATAAAAAAACATTTTTGAAGACATATTAGTTTCTAAGACACTACAATAAAGTT
>NW_028296635.1:1392500-1395000 GCF_055471065.1 Atractosteus spatula | reverse complement strand
GTCAGGCTCCCCCGCCTGCCCTGGGGCAGGCCGGGGTGCCGAGGGCTCAGCCCGCACACCTGCGGGGCTGGCCGCCCTCTGTCAGGCTCCCCCGCCTGCCCTGGGGCAGGCCGGGGTGCCGAGGGCGCCCCCCGCACACCTGCGGGGCTGGCCGCCCTCTGTCAGGCTCCCCCGCCTGCCCTGGGACAGGCCGGGGTGCCGAGGGCGCCCCCCGCACACCTGCGGGGCTGGCCGCCCTCTGTCAGGCTCCCCCGCCTGCCCTGGGACAGGCCGGGGTGCCGAGGGCGCCCCCCGCACACCTGCGGGGCTGGCCGCCCTCTGTCAGGCTCCCCCGCCTGCCCTGGGACAGGCCGGGGTGCCGAGGGCGCCCCCCGCACACCTGCGGGGCTGGCCGCCCTCTGTCAGGCTCCCCCGCCTGCCCTGGGACAGGCCGGGGTGCCGAGGGCGCCCCCCGCACAGCTGCGGGGCTGGCCGCCCTCTGACAGGCTCCCTGCGTGCCTGGGGAGAGGCCACCCCTGTTTCGGCCTCTCCCTCGTACCCGGGACCACGCCACCGCTGACTCGGCCTGCCCACGTGCCTGGGACAAAGCCACCCGAGTTTCGGTCCTGCCACATACCCGGGACCACACCACTCCAGAATCGGTCCTCCCACATACCCGGGACCACACCACTCGACTTTCGGTACTCCCACATACCCGGAGATACGCCACCGCAACTTCCGTACCCGGTGCCTGCAAGGGAGCGAACCTGGAATCCAAGCCCAGCTTGTGGAGCTCTGCCTGGGCTTGAGCGGGGTGGATTCATCCCCTTAAAAGCTCCATGAAAACGAAAAAGTCTTTTTTTCACCCCGGGAGCGCTCTCAGGCGGTTGCATGCCTCCTGCTAGGCCTGGGCCAAGCCTCCAGGCTTGTGAAAAGGGGAAAAGCACCACAGCAGCGGCGTCTGAGGCACCCGGCTCCCGGTTCGACCGCGAGCAGTGCTTTCGGTTCAGACAGGGGGATCCAAGCCTCCCTGCCCGGGAAATATGTCCCCCGCCTGGGGATGGACTCCGGCCATGCCCCCTGCTGCAGACTTAAGCCCCCTTCCGATTATTTAGACCCATTCAGCGCCGTCCAGCGGGCCGGCCACCTGGTCACCCCCGACAGATTCGGGACGCCTGGTCACCCGGGGGACTTAGTCTTTTTTACGATCGGCTTTAAAGGGGCCTGGTCACCCGGGGGACTTAGTCTTTTTTACGATCGGCTTTATAGGGGCCTGGTCACCCGGGGGACTTAGTCTTTTTTACGATCGGCTTTATAGGGGCCTGGTCACCCGGGGGACTTAGTCTTTTTTACGACCGGCTTTATAGGGGCCTGGTCACCCGGGGGACTTAGTCTTTTTTACGACCGGCTTTATAGGGGCCTGGTCACCCGGGGGACTTAGTCTTTTTTACGATCGGCTTTATAGGGGCCTGGTCACCCGGGGGACTTAGTCTTTTTTACGATCGGCTTTATAGGGGCCTGGTCACCCGGGGGACTTAGTCTTTTTTACGATCGGCTTTTCGGAGGCCTGGTCACCCGGGGGACTTAGTCTTTTTTACGATCGGCTTTATAGGGGCCTGGTCACCCGGGGGACTTAGTCTTTTTTACGATCGGCTTTAAAGGGGCCTGGTCACCCGGGGGACTTAGTCTTTTTTACGATCGGCTTTATAGGGGCCTGGTCACCCGGGGGACTTAGTCTTTTTTACGATCGGCTTTATAGGGGCCTGGTCACCCGGGGGACTTAGTCTTTTTTACGATCGGCTTTATAGGGGCCTGGTCACCCGGGGGACTTAGTCTTTTTTACGATCGGCTTTATAGGGGCCTGGTCACCCGGGGGACTTAGTCTTTTTTACGATCGGCTTTATAGGGGCCTGGTCACCCGGGGGACTTAGTCTTTTTTACGATCGGCTTTTCGGAGGCCTGGTCACCCGGGGGACTTAGTCTTTTTTACGATCGGCTTTATAGGGGCCTGGTCACCCGGGGGACTTAGTCTTTTTTACGATCGGCTTTAAAGGGGCCTGGTCACCCGGGGGACTTAGTCTTTTTTACGATCGGCTTTATAGGGGCCTGGTCACCCGGGGGACTTAGTCTTTTTTACGATCGGCTTTAAAGGGGCCTGGTCACCCGGGGGACTTAGTCTTTTTTACGATCGGCTTTATAGGGGCCTGGTCACCCGGGGGACTTAGTCTTTTTTACGATCGGCTTTATAGGGGCCTGGTCACCCGGGGGACTTAGTCTTTTTTACGATCGGCTTTATAGGGGCCTGGTCACCCGGGGGACTTAGTCTTTTTTACGACCGGCTTTTCGGAGGCCTGGTCACCCGGGGGACTTAGTCTTTTTTACGATCGGCTTTTCGGAGGCCTGGTCACCCGGGGGACTTAGTCTTTTTTACGATCGGCTTTATAGGGGCCTGGTCACCCGGGGGACTTAGTCTTTTTTACTATCGGCTTTATAGGGGCCTGGTCACCCGGGGGACTTAGTC